>NW_027150546.1:1920000-2217500 GCF_001643675.1 Monocercomonoides exilis | reverse complement strand
GAATAAAAATAAAAAATATAAAATATATAAAATTTAAAAATAAATAAATAAATAAATAAATAAATAAATAAATAAATAAATAAATAAATAAATAAATAAATAAAAGGAATAATTTAATTGGTTTTGTTTTTTTTTTTTTAATATTTCATTTAATTTTATTGATTTGGGAAATTTTTTGAAATTAACTTGTATCAAATGATGCACACCAAGTGACCACACATCGCTTTTGTTGTTATAAGGACGATTCTGCCACATTTCAGGGCATAAGTAATAGGGCGTTCCGATTGCAGTTACTGAAAGAGCATCGGGTGCTTTGAGAACTTTTGCAACTCCAAGATCACCAATTTTGGCGAGGCCATCCTGTGTAAGAAACACATTAGCAGATTTAATGTCTCTGTGAAGCACTGCTTTTTGGTGAAGATACTGAAGTCCCAAGCAAATTTGGATAAAATAACTCCAAATTTGTTCTTCTGTTAAATATCTTCTTGAAGACTTTCGCTTTTTTATAAGTTGAAGCAGATCCCCTCCATCAACGTATTCGGTAACAATGAATAATTTATCATCTTCTATGAAAGCTTCTTTATATTTTGTAATATTTGGATGACGAAAAGATGCAAGAATTCGAATTTCATTTAAGGATTCTTCTCTTTGTGAATGGTTTCAATATAAAGCGAAAACATAAAATATAAACAAAATATCGATAAATTTTGGCAAACTCTTCTTTTGGGCTCATGTATCTGAGATTAATTTCCTTTAACGCATAACTTAAAATCATTCAAATTTTCAAATGTTCATTTATATTTTTTCAATTACATCAAAAATTCATTAAATTTTGAAAATATCCGTCAAAAGAAAAAAGAACTTGTGTTCACACACATTCTTCCATCAATATTTCTTTTAACTTCGAAACTAAAAAAACAATACAACAGGCAAAAGCCACTCTTAAAAAAAATCAATAAAAATAAAACAAACACAGAGCCGTAGCTTCCTTTCCCTAAAAGCCTCACTTTTGTAAAATCTTTCAATCCCATCTCTCCAACGTATTCCCATAAGAAAATTAATATCGATAATTGATAAAAAATTTCTGAATCAAGAGCATGTGTTTTATTAACAATTTGAAATTTGAACAACTGAAAAGAACGACAGCTATTTTTTTATTCAAGTTATTTCATTTATAAAAAAAGAATAACTTTTTCTCAAAGAATGAAAAATGTATTAAAAATCAAGAATTCAACATTTGTAAATATTTCAGGAAAAAAAAAACTTGCGAATAATGTCATATATTTTATTTTCAAAAACTTAGTAATTTTTAATTCATTTCAATTTTTTTTTTTTAATTAGATTTTTTTATTTATAAACGTTGCAAATTTTTTTCTTCATATCTCCTATGGGTACATAAAAGTGACATTAAATATGAATAAACATTGAAAACATTAATATGTTTATCTCTTTTTATTAAAGATTCAGAAAAGAAAAAATCTCAAACCAATGGTGAATATTGTCACTTATCCAGGTTTTTCACATGAGAAAAAACATGGGCTTGAAATAAGGATTCAGATAATTTGTCAAAGGAATTATAAAAATTTGAAAATGGAACTAAATTTTCTTTCGAACTTTTTGTATTAATTATTTACAGAATTCACAACAAAAGAGACTTCATTATAGAACTTCACAAAAATTAAAAAAAAAATATCTTCCAATGTCAAAACAAAGAACATTTATTCATTTGACCTTTTTTGTGAATACAATTGGCAAATAACTGATTAATTAGAATGTCTGTAATTATTTTGAAATTCATTTTAAAAATAAACATCAAACAACTGACTTTTCAACTAATCAATTTTTGTTTTTAGGTGTATTTTTCAAAGATTTTTTTTTATTCTTTCATAAAAACATCTCAATCCAAGATATCTCTCATATTCCTATGTGACCAGACAAATAACTTAAAACCACTTCCGTCATTATATATATGGGTGATTCTTTTTGAAAAGTCGCAAATGTTTAATTTTCTATAAAATCAAAAATTTTGTATTTTGCTCAAATATTTGTTTCCACTCACGAATCTTCTAAAGAATGTCTGAAATAGCATTATCCAGAAATTGATTCCATTTTAGTGAAGTTTGGTGTGTATCATCAAATATTTGAGCAGAATATAAAATTTTTGATTTAAAAGAAAATTAAACATTTGCGACTTCTCAAAAAGAATTACCCATATAATATTTTTGTTTCGCTTAAAACAAAATTTACCTTTTCGAGATTTGAAAATAAACGTAATTAACATATCTGATCACAGATGTTATTGTTATCGTAACATAATGTTATTCAACGTCACAATTATTTCAATAAATAAACCCTTTTTTTTTATTTTTTGTTCCAAAAAGGCAATGAAAAGTGCACAAAATTTCAATGAAATAGCAAGAAGTTTCACATTATTCCACAAATGGCTGATTCCCTTTGAAACCAAACCTTTTTTATGTTTTTATCGAAATTTAAATTTCATTGAAATTTCAAAAAAGTTATTTTCAATATCACAGCATTATGAATAATACGAATAAACCATTTTCGTTCATTTTATAAAAATCATGTTGAAAAAAAATTATCGATTAAAATTCATATGAAAGTTTGATTTCAAAAAGGATCAGCCATTTTATTAGACCAATTATTATCTGCTATGGAAAATTGAAAGAAATAATATGAAAAAATGTTCATATTCCAAAAAAGAAATAATTACTGATGTTTATTACAATCGACGTGATAGTATTAGGTTTTTTTTGTATATGCGAACATTTTTCGTATATTTTCGGCTTGAGTGATTAGATATCGATTATTTCAGAATATTTTTTGTATCCTTGACTTAGTCGCATTGAAATATGGGACAAATTTTTTTATTTTATGAATTTTGTACCACATATATCTTTCAATGATTATTTTCGATTTTTAATATTTCAATATTTAACATTGCACGATAATGTCAGAATAATTATCAAACGATTGCAGTAAAGTTTGGAACAAATCTCTGACTTTTACATAAATGAAAGAATTCTGTCCCATATTGTATTTGTTCTGAAAGTGCTGAGTGTTGTTATTATTCAAATTGTTTTTTTATTTATTTATTTATTTATTTATTTATTTATTTATTTATTTATTTATTTATTTATTTATTTATTTATTTATTTATTTATTTTATTTTTGTTATTTAACACTTCCTTTATCAACTTTTTTTTGACTTTTCACAAAGTCAATAAAAAAGAAAATATATTTCTGACATTGGCTATTAAAAAAAGAAAAGTCAAACAAGTTTCATTTTTTGGTTCATCGAAACAAGGCATTTTTTTACATCGAATTTAATTATTTGCTTATCAAATTTGACCGGAATGCAATACAATGCAAGTTGGTAATTTTATTCACTATTTGATTAAACGTGATATATTTACATATCTCTTTGAAAGAATTTATTAAAAAAAATGAAAATACTCAAAAAACCAGCGAATTGTACCTTGGAAAGTTATCAAAATGAATAACAAATATATTGGTGATTATATTTGAAATCATATATTTTTTTAGGAATGTTGATTATTTTGAAAATTCTTTGTCATTTTTGTTTTTTGTGAAAGTTATCTTAAAAACAAATTTAGTGAAGTATTTCACAGATTTTTAATATCATTTATTCTCTCTTCAATCTTCCTTCTCTTTGTCAAGTTCCTCAAAATAGAAATCCAAACTTTTCTTTTTTTGCTTGCCTTTTTTATTTATGAAAATCAAAATAAGTTTCCTATCGTGAACTCTTCTGATCCTTTTATAAGCGAATTGTTTAAAAAAATAATGAAAAAATGTAAATTTAAAGTTTCAAAGCTCCAACCCTTTTCATTTTCTCAAGCATTCACAAGATAATCTGAAATATTCAATGATATATCACTGATATAAAAACTTTTGAAAAATCTGAAAGTTTTAAAAAAGCTTGCGAAGGTATCTTCATATCCCTCTTCTTCCATCTTTTCAAGCACTTTTCTTTTTGCTTCTTTTCTTTTCATTTTTTCCCTTTTATAATCCTCATTTTCTTCCATCTCATCTTTCTTCTCTTCTTCCTTCTCTTCTTCCCTTTCATCTTTCTTCTCTTCTTTTATTCTTCTTGAAATTTCCAAAAAGAATCGTAAGCTATGAAATACATTTATATCATCTAACGTTGACTGCTGAATTTCCTCCATCATTACATCAACAGCTCCTCCTTTCAACAATTCTTCATTTTCACATTTCTATTTTCTACTGCTGCATGGAAAAAAGCAACGCATTGATTTGGAATATCTCTATTAATCCTCTTAGCTGATCTCAACACCTGAACAACACCTTCGATTAGTCCAATATATTCTTCATTCCATTGGTTGCTCAATTCAAAATAAGTCTTCAAACTTTAAAGCCATCTTCTGATTAATAGCTCATCTTTCACTTCTTTTTCTCCTTTTTCCTCATTATTTCTCTTCAGATTCACACACTTCAAAAATTCTTCTAACTCTCTTCTTGCCACTCTCGCAAAATGCAAATCATCCACAATTACTTCTTCCAAGCTTTTGTCCCTAAAAAAATCTGTCTATCAAAAAATCCCAAACAGATTGATATGCCAATCGAGTCAGATTTCTATGCTCCTGGTGGTGCAGGATAATCTCTTTGATTTCATGGAGAAAAAGATTTTGTCTCAAACTCTTATTAGAAATAAGAAAAGTATCAAAAAAAAAAAAATAAATTTTATTAAAATAAAAATAGAAATATTCATACACAATATCCCATATTGCTCAAAGCCAGCAAAGCCATTTCCACTTCTTTTTGAGCCTTCTCGTTTTCCTCTTTGTTCAAAGCAACCTTCAAAATGCAAGACACACAAATTGAAAGTAATTCTTCTGGAATAAAGTTGAAGCGCAACATCACATAGCATTCGCAAAGATTAACAAGAAGCTTTTCGTTCTTTTCATCCTTTTTTTTCTCATTTTCATCAATAATCATCTTCTCAAATCTTTCATTCAACGATGAATGTTCAAAACCGTAATTCCAAAAACTTTTCATCATATTGCAATATCCAATTTGCTTCAGCAACAGAATGGTATTGTCAATCGACATTTTATTTTCTTCAACTATTTTGTTCATTTGATTGAAAATCATTTTGGTAAAAACGGATATAAATTCTTTTCTATTCATTTTATCGATAACTTCATTCATTATATGGATTTTCTGTTTCTGTTCATTATCATCGCAATCTTCAAGATCCGATAAAAATTCTGAAACAAAAAGAAATGCAATTGCAAGGAATTCAAATGCAACAATGAATGCAAACCTGTGAATCTTTCAGTGACACTCATAGTCTGCATTTTTGAAAATGCATTGCATTCGGAAAACAACACAATTTTGATCATTCACATTGAACAAGAATTTGTTTGGAAAGATGACATCGATGATAATTTATATACAAAGAAAATCATTAAAAATGTCGTGTTCACACCATTCTTTATCGTCTTGGTACTTTTGGAAAGTGATTGTTAAGAAAAAAAATGTTAAACTTTATTCGGTTTGTTGTTATGGATTCAATGATCAAATTGTTTCTTTGAACTGGAACATCAATCAGCAAAATGAGTGTTAATGAATGAATTAATCTTGCAGAATTACAAACATAATTTCCTGTGGAGATAACAGACAATGATGGTGATGCAATATTTTTGAAATTCAATCTGATGACTTTTGGAGATTGGATGGCCAAGGGGAATACAACAATTTCATCAATAACACAAAAAACGTAATGTATGGAATCAATATTGTTCTGTTGATTGTGAAGATATTTCCATCTGTATCCTTTCCAAAGTGCAGGAATATGAGTTATTGTTGAAATGGCCAATCTCCGCTTTGTAGAGCAATACGATGAGAATGGAGCTGATTGTTATACAGCCATTGGGAAATAAATGAAGTTACGGAAGATACATGATTTTCATAATTTTTATTTGGAACAAGAGGCGAAAACAAATTCAGCTGATATTTTATTGAATGAAGATAGCAAGAAGGAATTCTGTGAAGGACAAAATCTGCACAAAACTATGTAGAATTTTGGAGCCTAAGGCAAAGGAGAAGCTTTTTTGGAAAGGAAAGTGGCTGGCAATATCGAGGGAAGAATATTTATAACGAAAAAAGGCAAGGAAACAATGATTAGCAATGGAGCTGGAGAACAGCATTTCTTGATGGACATTTTGGTTATTTAATTGAAATGCGAACTTGTGTTTTGCAGAGTTTTTAACAGCTAAGCATTGTTGCGCCTTCTCATGAAGTTGAGAAACGTGAAATGAATATCATCAACTCTGTTTCAGTCCCTGCTTTTGAAAGATTTCCAAAACAAGTCAAACATTCTTCAGTTGTTTCTTCTCTTAAACATTAGTGAAAGATACAACAAAATCAAACAAAATATTTGCTGCTTCACCTTGATCGTTTCAATGCTTTTGCAAGCAAAACGCGATTTTGAATGAAATTATTTTTGAATGCTTTCATTATCATTATCACAATCTTTCATTTGTGACTGTTCACTGTTTTTGTTTTTTTATGTCTCTGAACCTCGTTCCTTTTAGGACATTTGATGATGAAGACAAATTCCATTCATTGAAAGCATTGAGTGCTAAAAAGATTGGTTCTTCATCTTTTTCATCATCTGTCTCTCCATATGTCGAGCCATTCCTAAACAATCAGCTTCATTCAATTTGAAATCTTTATGGCATTTGCCAGATATGGCAATCAATAACATATTCTTCAACCGCATCGCCTTTGATTCCATTTTCTCCATCAAGGAACATGCTAAACATCTATTTTTCATATTGATAATTATAATATTGATTCAGTTCTAACTTTTAGAAGTCAATTTTTCTAAGTTTAACTTCATTTCAATCTTTATTTCTTTTCCCTCATTTTCTTCCATTTCAATTAGCTTCCTTGTCTCGTTAGCTCAGCTGTTAATGAACTTTCATGAAAAGGAATTAATTTTGCCTTTGTCAAATAAGTGAACAGGAGAGGAAATGTCAGTCCTACAAATCTCTGAATGCATAAAGAATAGATCAAAGAGATGGAGGAGCAAATGAAGCACGTTCACAGCATCCGTTATCTGCACACAAGTCAACGCGCATTCATCTTTATTCTTTTTGCTAATGAGGAAGGTGGGGATAGAGAAAGAGAAGATGAAAGGCATCTCTTCGTTGCAATTCAATCTTTTAAATCTTGTTCTGTATGACATATTACAATGAATGATTATTGAGCGTTTGTATCTTCCACGATGGAGAAGATTGAAGATCTTCTGACGATCAGCGATTTTTGTCAAAACAGTCAACTGGTGGGATTAGAATCTTGCTGCGTATTCAAATTGCGTAATTTTGGAAGGTTTTTGAATCGAAAGATAGAAAGTGTGAGGGATTTATCTTATCTGTTCTGTTCAATTTAAAATAAATAACGAAGGAGAATGGAGAAATTGGGATCAAAGAAAAACAAGTGAAGCAGAGAAAGGAGATTGGGAAATTGAGCATTGACAGGAAAAAGTTTGCCGATGATAGTGTGAAAGATGTTATCAAAAAAACAACTCAGAAGAAGTGGATTTTTCTTTTTGATCAAAAATGTCCAAGAGCTGAGAAGGCTTTCTATATCAGAGTGACTGGGAAAGGTGGAAGAAGAAGAAAAGAGGAGAAGGAGAAGGCAAAGAAGAAAATAGACAAAAATTAAAGATATTATGAAGATGCATTGCATTGGGTTTTTGCGAAGAGTAATTTTGGAAGAAAGATTATTTTTGAGAAAGAAGTGAAGGAAAAGCGGAAGACTTTGAATGAAAAGAATGATTTCCAAATCTTTCATGTATTTTTGAAGGTGAAAAGGAAAAATCAAGTTGAATGCGTGAAAGATTGAGAAGGCGCTGTTTCTGAGAAGAACACACAAAAATGGAAGAAGAAGAAGAACAACGTTTGATTTTGCTGAATTTCAATCAATTTTATTTGTTGTTGCTTTTTACAACAATTCCACCAAGAGTATTACCTCAATTTGTTAACTTCAATCATTTATTTATTTATTCGAATTCTTCTTCTTCTCTTCTTCATTTGCATCTTCTTCACTGATTCAAAGGAAACGTTGTTTCATTCATTACATTCAACTCTTCATGAATTCTTCCACAAGTTTTTTCTACTATTACTATCACAAACACAAAGCTAATTTTCTCATCTGTCAAGAAGAAGCAGCGAAAACAATTAGGCAATTGAATGGATATGATATTGACACCCAATCAAAAAAGGAGGATGATTCTGACATTTTATTATTTGGCTGTTGAACGAAGTGCAGAAGAAAAAAGAAGATATATTGGAATAATTTTAATTTTGGAATGGACGATTGAAGCGAAGGAATGCGACAGATTTCACAATGTTGCAACTCTTTTGTGAGTTGCAGAAGAGTTAAAAGGAAATGAGAGAAAGGCAAATGATTTGAAATGGAGAAGGAAACTGTCACAAAAGAATATTGGAAATGACAAATGGAGATAGGGTTATTGAGAGCAGATATTTACTTTTTTTGCCATTAATGATAATTTGGTGTGATACAATTGGCGAACAATCAGTATTTCTGAAAGGGAAATTTTTGATTTGGAAATGTTGGCTTCTGGAAATGATGTGAATGAATATCATTCGAATAAAGAAAATACTCTGTTTCCTCAGTTATTCGCACACATTCTCCAAAAGATTCTTTTTTCTTTTTTTTTCATTTGAATTCCCAGTTTCCATGTTTCAGTATTCTTTTTTGAACATTCTTTTTTCAAATTCAAATCATAAAAAATTAAAAATAGAAAATATTTTCTTCAGATATATTTTTCTGTTTGTATTGTTGGAAATTAAGATTTGAAATGAAGCAAAACCACAACGAACCCCATTTTAAAATCTTCCTCTCAAAAAAACAAGGAAAAGAAAAACTCTCAAAGTTCATATGTTTATTAAATAATCTCCGTAATATTTAGGAAGAAAATAATAAGAATTGGTTTTCAAAAATGGAATTATAACATTAAAACTTGTGATTGCATCTTCATATCCTTCTTCTTCCATCTTTTCAAATATCTTTCTTTTCATTTCTTCTCTGTCTTTTCCCCTCATTCTTTCCAATTTTTCTGAAATCTCCAAAAAGAAATCCAAATAACACCTAGTCAAATCGTCTTTTAATGTTTGTTGCTGAATCTCCGCCAGAAAAACATCAATGGATCCCCCTTTCAATAAGTCTTCAATCATCATAGCTCTTCTATGTACTGCGTCTCTTAATGAAAAAATGCAATGATCGCAAAAATCTCTGCAATTATTTTTCGCGGCATAAAACAATAGCGCAATTCCTTCAACAAGCAGAACAGATTCTTCATTCCATAATTTGGACCGGAATAGCCAATCATTAATTGAACGAATCCATCGCCTGATAATTAACACTTCCTTCACTTCTTTTCCTTTTTCCTCTTCTTCTTTTCTTGTCCATTTCACACACTTTGTCAGCTCTTCCAACTCTCTTTTAGCTTCTCTTGCGAAATGAAGTTCTTTCGCAATCATTCCTTCCATGTTGATGCCCAAGGAAAACATTCTAAACAAAAGCTTCCAAACTGACCAATATGCAAGTCTTGTCAGATTGCTATGTTTCTGATTAAATTTGATGATTTCTTTGATTTCATTCAAATACACAATTTTTCCTTTTCCCTAATAAAAAACAGGGGAAAAAAAATGAAAAAATGAAAAAATGAAAAAATGAAAAAATAATATTCATGCTCGGTATATAACAGTACTCAATGCAAACAATGCCATTTCCACTTCTTTTTGTTTTTTTTCGCTTTCATCCTTGTTTGATGCCACTTTCAAAAGGCAGGGAACACAAATTTTTGTCATGGTTTTTGGAGGGTACTTAAATTCTTCATGTAATAAAAGGTAACACTCACAGAGATCAGTCAAAAGCCTTTCATTCTTTTCTTCTTTTTTCTCATTTTCATCATTAATTATTTTTTCCAATCTTTTGCTCAATAATGAAGTATCAAAAGAAAAAAATAAAAAGCATTTCAATTCCTTGCAAAATCCTGCATTCTTCAACAACATAATTGCATTTTCCATTGACATTTTCTTTTCCTCAATCATTTGATCAATTTCATTGAACAATTCTCTCTTAAAAACAGATTCAAATTCTTCTTCCTCCATTTCATCCATAAACGTATTCATTTCTTCGATTTTCTGTTTCTGCTCAGCATCGGTGCATTGTTCCATCTGTGAAAGTTTCTCTATAAAATTGAAAAATCCAAAGAATGAAAAGCATTCATTTCTTATAAAAATTTGCATACCAAGAAACATTTGTTTCGCTGAAGTTGGCTGTGAAATCACAAAATGAATCAAAAACAACAAATAAATTCATTTTCGAAATATTCGTGTTTTGTTCAAATTAAAAGAATTAAAAGCACCAAATCAAATATCAAATAACGCTGAAATCCACACATTTTCATGTGACTTCGATGTCATTTGCCTCAATGCAAGTAAATCAATGAAACAAAATAATCTATTTTTAGCAAAGAAATATGGGTGAGCAACCTTTAATTTTATCAGTGAAGATTTTTGATAAATTATTAACTGCAGCCAGAGCATGTTTGAGCTGCTTGAGAACACGACTACAGATGCACCGATGCGAGTTATAGCATTGCAGAAGAGCATGAATTTTGCCTACAGATGGATGAGCGAGTGACTTTTTACATCGATTTCTTGCGAAAAGTGAATTGGTTAGGAGAAATTGCACGAAATTAAAACTTGGTTGTGAATCACAAAACATACAGTGCAACATCGACTGTGATACTTTGAATGAAAAATAACTCAAGCAAGATGCAGAAAAAGCGATAAGAATATTTTTGAAGGATTGAATTGAACCGCTTGCTCATTTCGAGGGAAACGTTGTTTACTTGGCACATCTTTTGCGCAGGATTTATTTTGTGGAAAAGGAAAGGGAATTGGGGGATTGAACAATGAAGGAAGCGAGCAGAGCGAAACACTCATCAGGCCTTTACAACAAACGCATTGCCATTTACGCGAAACCCTTTGGAAAACTATCAACAAAGAAATGGCGTTTAATAAGTCTTTGAAAAAGAGTTGATTTCTTGTTTATTTGGAGAATGTGTGTTTTCATATGAAATCATTGCCTGCTTCATAAAGGATTTTCTGCTTTCGATGATGTTCTTTACCAACCATTTGTTGCCCAGTTGTCTGTTTTTTTATGTGGTGAGAGGCAATTTTGGAGAACAAGAAAACCAGCTGGGCTGATAATTACCAATCCGTTGGAGATAGGATAATATTTCAAGACAAAAAAAAAAATGGTTTGACTTTTTTTATTTCTTTCATGTTTCTTTAAAGGTCTTTTTTTAATGAATACATATTGGTTACGAACAGGAATGCTATGGAAAGAAATCTTCTTTTCATTTCGCGAAAGATTCAGAAATTTTGAGATTATTCTTGTTTGGGTTGCATTCAACAATAACATTTGTGACTTCAGCCATCTGTTATGCATGCTTCATCATCGGTTAACTCATCATCTTCTTCTCAGTCATCGTTATTTCAAAGAATTGTTTGATGGAAACAGCCATTTTGATGCTTTTATGGAAAGATTCACAATTTTGGCGAAATCACAGAATTTAAGTTGGAATTGGAGTGCTTCCAAAAAGAGAAGAGAAAAAGGAGGGAAGATTCAGCGATGGACAAGAAAACAAGGGAAAAATGGTTGTGAACAAGAAAAGTGGATTTGAAGAAGAAGACGAAGAAGACGAAGAAGAAGAAAAGAGAAGAGAGAAAGAGGAAATAAGCTATTTTTGAAAGAAGAATTGGATATTTTCTGATGAATGAAATGAAAGAAGAAAAGATGTTCCTCATTATGAGGAAAGAAAGCACAGAGAAAGAAGTAAGCTATTTTTTATTGGAGAAAGAGAGAGAAGAGAAAGAAAGAAAGAGAGAAGAAGAAGACTTATCAGATGAAGAAAATGTTTGGATTAATAATTCCGGCAAACTTCCCAAAAGATGAGCCGAAAGGGGGAATTTTCATGGAATAAAAGGAAAATATTTATGGAAAGAAGAAGAAGCAGAAAGATAAAACAAAAGCTGGGAAAATCAATCGAAAAGGGAAATTACTCCGATGCTGCTAATTCTCCGGATTTGGTTCTAAAGTCTTAAAAAGTGAAATTTTGAGGATATAAGCAGAAGAAGGGAAGAGTAATTGGAAGAAGAAGAAAGATGAGAAAGAAAAAGTATTTCATCAGATGATCAGAGCGAAGAGGGATAGAATTTAATTGGGGAAAAGAGAGAATGAGTGAAAAGACTGTTCTGTGAAAGACGAAGAAAGAAGGGAAAAGATGAATGGAAATGATGAAAAATGAAAAGAGAGGGAAAATTGAATTGAAAAAGATGAAACAAAAAACATTTTGGCATTTTTTCATTTCAAAACAACAGCAATATAGTCAGAAAATATCTTTCTTTTTCTTTTCCATATCATAATCATTATCATTCTCTTCTTCTTCTTCTTCTTCTTCTTCTTCTTCTTCTTCTTCTTCTTCTTCTTCTTCTTCTTCTTCTTCTTCTTCTTCTTCTTCTTCTTCTTTTCTTCTTCTTCTTCTTCTTTTTTATCTTCTTCCTCTGTTCCTCTTCTTCTTCTTCATCTTCATCATCATCATCATCATCATCATCATCATCATCATCTTCTTCTTCTTCTTCTTCTTCTTCCTCCTCCTCCTCCTCTTCTGCTTCTTCTAATTTAACTTATTCTTCCCCTTCTCATTCTTCTTCTTCTTCTTCTTCGTCTTCTTCTTCTTCTTCATCTTCGTCTTCTTCTCCTTCTTTCACTTTTTTAAATTGGAGCAGTAAGCCGATCAGCTTCACCATTCCGTAGAGGAAGAAGTGAAGAGAAGAAATCTTCAGAGAATAAGTAGCCATCATTATCGATGATTGTGATTGACTTTTCTGATGCGTCGGCGGTGGCAGCATTATTCACATCAGCAGCAGAAATGGACAACGTCGAGTGGCGGCTGCGGATTATTGTATCTGAGGCAGCTGGGGTGTATGCGCGGGACATGCTGCTATTGCTGCTGCTGCAGCTGTCAACGCGGGTGCTGCAGAAGCTGCGGGATATGTTGTGGCGCTGCGGGCGATGATGTATGGGGATGCTACTTGCGCCTGTATTGTTGCACTTTTGGTTATGCTTTCAGTTCGGTTGTTTCAGCTTCTTCCTTCGCTAACAGCGTTGGTGAACACTACGACGTAGAGCAAGCGCGTGGTGGTGAAGTTGGATGATGAAGTGATGGGGTGAAGGGTTGAAGTGTGTGAAGTGGGAGAGATTGTGGAGAAGGGGCTGTCGGCGGCGGGGCTGAGGATGGAGGATGCGGTTCTGTTGACTGAAGCAATTGCACTGGCGGCGCTGAAGGAGCGAGAAGAGGTGGAGGAAAAAGTTGAAAAGCAGAGAAGCAAAGAAAAAAAAAGAAGAGAGAAGGGAAGAAGAAGAAAAAGAAAAGTGGAAAAGATTTCAAAAAGAGGAAATTTAAGCGAGCAGATGATTGGCGAAGAAAATGAAGAAGATCAGAGGTGATTGAGCAGCATCTGGGCAGGAATTAAACTGAGGCAGAGGTTCCGAGGCTGGAAATGAAACTCTTTCCTTATTTTCACAGCAAACACTACTAAAATCCATTGAAAAGCCAATTTGCCTCAGAGGCAGTTAGAATTGTTGCATTCTTTGAAAACATCAAGCTCATCCTCACTTCTCCCTCAACATCGTAGACAGATCATTTTCACAGCCTCCTTCACTTTGTTCTCTATGATTTTCTCAACTTCAAATCACGTAAATACTCATTTCATTATCAAAAATCCAAAGTGAACTTTTGGTCACATTGGCAAATGATAAAATGAAGAAAAGAAGATGATTTGAATTGAGATTTTCTTTGATTATTTACATTATCAAATAAAAATTAAAAAAAAAGAATAAACGACAATTAAAATGAATAGCTTCAATTGTTCTGGTAAAACGAAAAAGTAATCAGAAGCAAATGGAAAGGATATCAAAATGAAATATGTTTGAAGCATGCCCAAGCATCTGCCAATTGAGCAAAAGCAGCTTCAAAGAAAGAGAGAAGAAAGAAAGAAGAGTCATGAATTTTGAAATGTCGCAGAATGTTCTTAACTGATACGCATGTCTATCTGCTGATTTGTCTATTCAAACTGTTGAAAAAAAAATATTTTCAGCGCTTGTGAAGCAAACCTTCTTGCTGAATTATTAGATTTCTTCCATTTCTGCTGTCTCTATTTTAACGCTCACCCTTTCTCATTCATCTCTGTTTGCAATGCATTGTTTCATTGGTGATGGTGATATATCTCATTTCAGCCAATAAGTCCTCATTATTCCCTTCTCTATTCAATCCTAATCAACAAGCGCATTTTCTTTCCACTTTTTCCCCGATACTTCTTTAAACTTTCTTTGATCAAATTTATTGTCTTTATCATTTCTTCATCATCAAGTTCTTCAACGGGCTCATCAGCTTCATCAAGAGCTTCATCAGCGGAAATTGATTCATCGCACTTCATCCATTCTGGAATCTCATTCCCAACATATCTTTCCCAATAATCTGCCATCCTTTTTCCATCCCTGTCCGCAACCCGATTGTCATGTCTCATCCATTCTGGCGGTTCAGTTTCAGTAAACTGAATCCACTTCATCGCCATTGTTTCGCCATTGTTATCTTTTTTTGCTATTTCATGCCTTATTGACAAAGGTGGTTCTGTTTTGATTTCCTTTATCCAACACATGGCCATTGTTTTCCCTCCATTATCGCCAATGGCAATGTTGTGTCTCATCCATTCTGGCGGTTCTGTTTTAACGTAATAAATCCACTTCATAGCCATTGTCTGTCCTTTCGAATTGACAAAAGTGTTTCTATGTCTCATCCAGTCTGGAGGTTCCGTTTTTTTCTCTTCAATCCACTTCATCGACAACGTCCTCCCTTCCTTAGTGCCTTGTGTGCTATCCATTATCATCCATAGTGGTGGTTCTGTTTTAACTTCCTCAATCCAATTCATCGCCATTGTTTTTCCATATTTATCTGCAAGCTCATTGTCGTGTCTCATCCACTCCGGTGGTTCTGTTTTCACATGATAAATCCATAGAATGGCCATTGTCCATCCGTTATTGCTGTCAAGTATGATATCGTGTCTCATCCACTCCGGTGGTTCTGTTTTGACATGATAAATCCATATCATGGCCAGTGTCCATCCGCCTTTATTGTCAAGTGTGATATCATGCCTCATCCATTCTGGTGGGTCTGTTTGGATTTCTTGAATCCACAGCATGGCCATTGTCCATCCGTTATTGTTGCAAAGTGTGATATCGTGTCTCATCCATTCTGGTGGTTCTGTCTTCACATTATTGATCCACTTCATGGCCATTGTCCATCCGTAATTGTTGCAAAGTGCAATATCGTGTCTCATCCATTCTGGTGGGTCTGTTTGGATTTCTTGAATCCACAGCATGGCCATTGTCCATCCGTTATTGTTGCAAAGTGTGATATCGTGTCTCATCCATTCTGGTGGTTCTGTCTTCACATGATTAATCCATAGCATAGCCATTGTCCATCCGTTATTGTTGCAAAGTGCAATATCGTGTCTCATCCATTCTGGTGGTTCTGTCTTCACATTATTGATCCACTTCATGGCCATTGTCCATCCGTAATTGTTGCAAAGTGCAATATCGTGTCTCATCCATTCTGGTGGTTCTGTCTTCACATTATTGATCCACTTCATGGCCATTGTCCATCCGTAATTGTTGTAAAGTGCAATATCGTGTCTCATCCATTCTGGAGGCTCTGTTTTAACTTTTAAAATCCATAGCATCGCCATTGTGTTTCCGTCTTTATTGCCAAGTGTAATGTCATGCCTCATCCACTTAGGAGTGTCCGTTTTGACATTCTCTATCCATATCATCGCCATTGTCCATCCGTTCTTATTTGCAAGAGTAATCTCGTGTTTCATCCATTCTGGTGGATCAGTTCCAACATATCTAATCCACAGCATCGCCATTGTCCATCCGTAATTGTTGCAAAGTGCAATATCGTGTCTCATCCATTCTGGTGGTTCTGTTTGAACAAACTGAATCCAATTCATGGCCATTGTCCATCCGTAATTGTTGCAAAGTGCAATATCGTGTCTCATCCATTCTGGTGGTTCTGTTTGAACAAACTGAATCCAATTCATGGCCATTGTCCATCCGTAATTGTTGCAAAGTGCAATATCGTGTCTCATCCATTCTGGTGGTTCTGTTTGAACAAACTGAATCCAATTCATGGCCATTGTCCATCCGTAATTGTTGCAAAGTGCAATATCGTGTCTCATCCATTCTGGAGGTTCCGTATGTGTAAATCCAATCCACAACATTGACATAGCATTTCCTTCATTATCCGAAATTGTAACATCGTGTCTTATTTCTATTGGTGGTTCAGTTTTTTTTTCAATAATCCATCTCATTGCTTTTGTTCTTCCTTTCTCGTCCTTTAAAGAGAGTTCACAATTCGCTTTTTGCGAGTCAGTGTTGCTTTCAATTATTTTGCTCATTGCTTCAGTTTTGCAGCTCTTCTTACAATATTAGCAGCGAAAATGTCAATTGAGAAAAAAAATGCTTTCTTTATAATTATTATATATTTGATCATAAAGTAATCAATTTTTTGAATGAAACTTTTTTTTTCGTCATATTAATTTGATAATTAATGTATATATTAGAAACAGTAATTTTTTTTATCAGTATTGCATTTTATTTTTCTGTTCTTTTGATTTTGAACAAAAATCCTCAGAAACATTAGAAAAATTGAAATCAGACATTTCTGTTAACAAATTCATTTTTTTTTTATTTTTTTATTTTTTAAATTTTTTTATTTTTTTGTATTTGCATTTCAAATCTCTTCAGAGATGCATTCATTTGCATCAGCCACAGCAAGAGTTGAATAAATGAGTGAATGAATGAGCGAGTGAGTGAGTGAATGTGTTTGTGGAGTGTCTGAGGGTGTGGCAGAAGAAATCGAAGGGACAAATATTCATTCATTTATTCTTTCTTTTGGACAACTGAATAGAAGAAGAAACAAATAAAGAAGAAGAAGAAGAAGAAGAAAAGAAGAAGAAGAAGAAGAAGAAGAAGAAAAAGAAAAGAAGAAGAAGGAGATGATGTGGAGGAGGAGGAAGAAGCTTAACTAACGAATCAGTGGTTTAAATGCAAAATGAGATGATTAGCTTGAAAAAATTTAGAGCTGAAACAACATCAAATAAAATTGATTGAAATTCAGCAAAATCAAACGTTGTTCTTCTTCTTCTTCCATTTTTGTGTGTTCTTCTCAGAAACAGCGCCTTCTCAATCTTTCACGCATTCAACTTGATTTTTCCTTTTCACCTTCAAAAATACATGAAAGATTTGGAAATCATTCTTTTCATTCAAAGTCTTCCGCTTTTCCTTCACTTCTTTCTCAAAAATAATCTTTCTTCCAAAATTACTCTTCGCAAAAACCCAATGCAATGCATCTTCGTCATTTCTTGAATTTTTGTCTTTCTTCTTCTTTGCCTTCTCCTTCTCCTCTTTTCTTCTTCTTCAAAGTCATCAAATCCCTCGCTTTTTAGATTGCTTAAAAGAAAACAATAAAAATTCAATAAAAAAATTTTTTTTTAAAATGATAAAGCAAACCTTTTGATTTGTTAGCCATTTTTAATTTTAGTTCCATTGGAATTGTTCGTTTTCTTCAATAATAAATTCATCATTCCCCCATCAACAACAGTTTCAGCAACATATTCTCCAATCATCCATTTCCAAAAGTCTTTTCATCTCCATTTGAGAAGGTTTCTGAACATTCTGAAAAACAACAAATTTATGTTTTCTTTTCAATTCCTTCAGATTATCAAGAATTGGCTTCATCCAACACCCATCCAATCTCTTCGCCCTGCTTTCTTTCCACATGAGCCAGTTATTCGAGCTTTGTAACCAACTGGATAAGGAAACATCATTCATTCAATTTATTTCCTTGATTTCTGCGCTGGAGTCAAATAAAATTAAAATATTCGAAAATAATTACAAACTTCATCTTTAACAAAAATTCTCAACAGTTCTTCTTTCAGAAAAGCAATTTTCAACAGTTGTTTATCCATATTCCAAATCAAATGCCTGCAAAACGAACAAATGATATAAAAAAATATCATTCCACAAACCAGAAATGAGCAAATATATAACTTTCCATTCTTTAAGTCTCTTCCCCTTTCATCTTTTTTCAGTCAGCCAATGGAAATATAAACCATTTCTTTCATATTTGTCCGAAAAACAATCTTATCAAATGGTTATGCAAACTGCTTTTTCTATCACATACAAATGCTTGAATCCAATTCCACAGTCAAATGAAAAAATCATTTCTCAACAAAAGACATAATCATAGGATTCTTCGAAATCCTCGATCACATGTTCAACAAAAGCATTTTAAAAAACAAGTCAATCTGAAAACATAACTATGGTTTGTCATTCATTTTCGAAGCGAATTGGGATCAAAACATAAATATTCTCTGAATAACAAACAACAAAGCAGCTAATATTTGTTTGTTTTTATGTTTTCTTATTCATATTTTTCTCAAAAATAATTATAAAATATTATTTTGTTTTAAGAGATTGTCGAAACAATTTTATTTGCATTGAAAAGGCAAGCACAATATTACATTTTGTTAATAAAATTTGTCATTCAAATAGTTGTTATGATTCATGGCAAAATATATTTTTTGTAAGATACAGTTTTATGCTGATAAGCTGTTAAATAGGATAATTTTAACATTGCATCATTAATTATGTGCTTCAAATATTATAATAAGTATTTCAATTTCGCCTTTTCTTTTTTTATTCACGTGATAATGAAATAAAAAATGATCATTCTCATAACAATTAATTTTTCAAATCAAAACTGAATTTATTTCCGTATGAGGGTGCATTTGTTCCTTTTAGCATATCTGATTTTGGCAGAGACATCTAAATCTCAAGTCATCTGTGGAACAGCCACATTAAAGAATGAAGGTATTTTTTCAAAGATAACTTTTAAATATAACTGTATTTATTTCGGTCAAGATAACTCAAATGATGCACAATTTCCCACAAATGACAATAATAATTATTTTTTAGAACAGAGAAAAGTATCAGGAATGAACAGATGGAAGGCAGGAACATGCACAGCGATTTATTCATTTTTGTGCTTTTCCAATTCTTCAGTTGGACTGAAAAATGTGGCAGTCGAATATTCTTCCTCGCCATTTATTCTAATTACAGATAAATCGAATGTGGTGTTGGATTCCTGCATTTCCTTCCAAAAGTCGGAATCTCCTTTTCATTTGAATATCGGGTCAATCTGCCTCACAAACATGACATTGATACCCCAAAAGAGTATTAACCCTTCCAGTCTCATATTTTCATCTGATGATTCCAATTCTGTTATTTTGAGCAACTCCATCATCACAGACCTGGCTATCTCATCTTCAGACAATTTCCTGTTATCAGGAAAGAGCAAAAGTGAACAGATCATTAATTGTGCCTTCAGGAACATGTCTGTGAAATATAACACGAATAGCGATCATTTTGTGGAACATTCATGTTTTCGAAGTTCAATTGAAAATGCACTCATTTATTCGTGTGTGAATGTCTTTGAAGGAGGGATTTCGAGCGGATCCTATTCTTCACATGAATTCATCTGCAAAAACGCAACAACGAACTTCGGGAGAAGAGAAACGAATGCTCTTGAGAAAAAAGAAAAACTGAACACAACAGAAAGCCAATCATTTTCGTTGTGTGAATGGGAAGATTGCACAGCACCACAAGGAGGAGCGCTGTTTGTTCATGATAACAAAAGTGCCATTCTCACGGTTGAGAATTCTTCATTCACAAGATGCAATGCTTCATCCACAAGAGGGGGAGGAATATATGCTTTGAAAATTGCTGAATGCATTGTGCATCATTCAACATTTGATCAATGTGTTACATATGGTTCTTCAGATTGGGGTGGAGGAGGGATTCAGTTTGAAACAATTTATGTTCAGCCAATGGTTGACGATTGCTTATTTAATAACTGTTCTGCTGCCAATGACGGAGGAGGAATTGGTTTTTATCAAGAAACTGCTCAAAAACAAAAAAAATGCGTTATTAACTCATTCTTCAAATTTTGTCAAGCGTCAAATTCTTCAACTTCTTGCGGAGGCGCAATTATTCATTGGGATGGAACAATTCAAATTATATTCTCAAATTGTTTATTTTATCATTGCTCTTCGCTTTCGGGAGGAGCAGTTTGCTTGTTGCTGAATGCAAATAACAAAAGAGTTTTGTTTTATTATTGTTATTTCCACAATAACACAGGCACAAGGTGTGGCTACGATATGTTGCTTCATGGTTCAACCTCAAATAATATTGATCCAACCTGCTATTCAACCGGCCAAACATCATACAGAGTTTGTACTAATTATAATTCTAATACCTATCGGAGTGATTGGCTTCGCAATGATTTTGGAAATGTGAGATTTGTCTCATCAACTGATTCGCAACCAAAAGGCAACGACACATATGCATGTGGAATTTATGAATCTTATCCATGCAGCACGATCAGCCGTTGCCTTACACAACTCATTCCAGACTTGGTTCCCAATGTGGAAGTTTCTTCAGGAACGATCATCGAAACAAATAGTTTTGATTGTGGAGTCAATACTTTTACTGTTTATGGCCAAAGCAATATGAGCACAGCAATTCATACAGAATTTGAAGCATCTGGGCTGTCTCTATTTTCAGTCTCGACAGGAGCATTGACTGCCAGAGACTTTATTCTTGTGCATGACTCGGCTCATCCGAATAATTGTGGGTCTAGACTGTTTGAGATAAGTGGAGCAGGAGGAATGAGGATCAGCAGACTGAACATATCTTTTGGGAGCGGACAATCAACAGAAACAGCATTTTCGACAGAACTGATCAATGTTCAGAATGGGATGTTTCAGATGGAACATGTGAGCTGGGCAAAGACAATTTCCAGAAATTCACTGTTTTCGCTTTCTTCAACAAATGAGATTTCATTGGCACTTTCAGAGTGTGGTTTTGATGGGATTGAGAGAACAATGAGCGGAGTAGCAGTGATGTCGTTTTCGAATGACAAGTCCAACATTGATGTGAATTGTTGCACTTTTGAAGGATGTGGAAGCAGAACATCGACTGATGGGGGATCGATGATGCTGTGTGTTGGGAATGGAAATGAAGTGAAAGTGAAAGGAGGTAATTTTGATGGGTGCTATTGCTCTGCAACATATGGATTTGGAGGAGGAATCCTTCTTCGATTGTTGAATGAAAATCCCAATTTCCTGATATCCTCTTCGTTTGGCACAAACACAGCCAAATGGGGAAGAGATATTTTTGTTATTTCACCAAATCTGGAAGAAACAGCAAAATCAGAAAACATCACATGTGTGACAGATTCATTGGATTCTGTTGAGAAGGTGAGAGGATATGACAACGGAAACAACAGTGTGGCTATCCCTCTGTGCATCTATCTCCTCCCCACACCAGAAGAAATATATGTGAGCAATTCTGAGGCATCTGATCACTCACACTGTGGAATTGTCCAATTCCCTTGTTTGACAATGAAGCACTCCCTCACAAGACAAACAGGAACAAAGAAAGTTGTCGTAAATGGAATGATTATGATGAGTGATGAATTGGACTTTGCTGGACAGAAACATGAAGTCAAAGGAAATAATGATCAAAGTGGTTGGACAGTCTCTGATTCAAGTGAAACATCCAATTCATCTATGATAACAGCAAGTGTTGAAACGGAATTATCAAAACTTATCTTCTCTCTTCCTTCTTCCCTTCCTCTTCACTCCACTTTCATTTCTTCTTCTTCTTCTTCTTCAATAACTCTGTCTCAATGTTCGCTTTCTCTTCAAAATCCATCATCAGAATTGACAATTCTGTTCTTGTCTGTTGAGTCAGGGATCCTGTTAATCGACAAATTCTCAGCTTCATCAATTGATTTGAGGAGAAATCCGCTGATCTGGTTGAGAGGGAGCAGCACAAATACCGAGTCAATGAGCACTCTATGGTTGAACATGACGAACAGCAATTTCACAAAAATCGAAAGAGCAGCTGGAAATGGAGGGTGTGTGAGCATTGACAACAACTTTGATGAAAATACAAACACACAAATAAATATTGAAGAGTGTGTTTTTGATGGATGCTCTGTGGCTGGTGATGGAAGCAGAGGAGGGGCCATTGATGCTCAGTTGAAAGGGAGCATTCAAATGAATGTTATTTCTTGCACATTTACAGGATGCACAGCGCCAGCAGAAGAACGGAAGATTGGGTTTGGGGGAGGGATGGCGCTGAAATTGATTGATGATGATTCTTCATTTGTGATCTCATCCCCTGTTTTTGAGGCAGACAAGCCAAATGCTGCAAAATATGGAAATGACCTGTTTGTTGAATCACCAAACTTGACAAAGAGCATCACAAACACCTCTCTTCCATTTGTATCTGGGCATCTGGATGGTATTTCATTGAATTCCCTGAGAGGCTTTGATGGGAGTGACACAACGAATGCCATTCCGCTGGTCAATTTCTGGCGAGCGATTGGGTCAGAGATATTTATTGGGAGCGAAGGTTGTGATGTGTGTGTGTGTGGATTCTCGGATTATCCTTGTCTGTCGATGGATCATTCGTTGAGAAGACTGGCAGAAGGAAATAAAATGAATGTCAGCATCATTGGAAAAGGGTATCTTCAGAAGAGTGTTGATGTGAGTGGAATATCAGTGAAATCGGATGAGAGCAGCATGTGCTCATTGGAATGTGTCTCATCGCTTGAAGGAGCAGAAGGAGCAGAAGGAGCAGCAATGAAGATTTCTGGCATTACCAATTTTGAATTGATCAAGTTTGTGATTCCTTCATCATTCATGAGTGGAGTGTATTATTTGATGCATGTTGGCTCAAGTGAGGGATTGTTGACTGTGAAAGACTGCTCATTCACCAAAAAGGGGGATGAGAGAGAAGAATTGACAGATTATGGGCTGATCAAAGCAGATGGAGGGACAGTTGTGCTGGAATTGGTGACGATGCAATTGTTGAGCTTTTCGCAGGATGTTATTTCTGTGTTGTCAACAACAGTGCTGAATGCGAAAAATCTGACGATGAAGAATATTGAGGTGGAGGGAGCAAGTGGATTGAGGATGTCAAAGGGATCAGCTGGAGAGAAGAGAGGGAGCAATGAAGGAGAAAAAAGCATTAATATTGAGTGGAGTTTGTTCGAAGAAGTCACCCAGAACAAGACAGAAAACATCTCGATCATTCGAAATGAGAATGATGCGCCATTGAAAATGGTGATTCGAAACACAACGACGAAGAGATGTGGAGGGTTGAAGTGTGGAAAGGGAGGAGGGATGTTTTGTGAGTTGAATGAGGGAGGAAAGTTTGAGTGCTCATTTTGCAAGATTTCAGAGTGCTTCTGCTCGACTGCAGGAAGAGGTGGGTGGCTGTTTCTGGAATGCACCTCGACAGCTGATAAGCCTCTGAGTTTTGTTCTGTCGAATATCACATTCCGAGACAACTCTGCATTCAGAGGGAGAGATGTGTATGTAAGATGCCGCTCAGTCGAATCGCAAATTGTTGAAGAGCAATTCTTATTGGATTTCAGATCACCTTTTGTGAAGGAGCTGGCAATATGGGGCTGCACAACAGATTCCTTTCTGGATGAAGAAGATCTTCTGCTGAGGGTTGTGAAATATCAGAGCGAGACGATATTTGTGTCTATGACTGCAGACAATCACGCAGACAGTAAGCAATGTGGAGAATTGGACACACCATGCCACTCACTGAGCTTTGGAGTGCAGCACATCATTCCATCTCTGTACTCACAGATACTGATCTTGGGGCAAACGGAAATTGTTGGGGAATGTGATGTTCTTGATGTGACCATCCGCTCATTGCAATCTCCCTCAGCTGCAATGGTATATCTGAACTCAACAATAGCCAACGAGGGAAATCTGATCACAACATCAGATAACGTTCGGATTGAAAGATTAAAATTCAATTTTGGGAAATTGTTTTCATATTCAGGCAATTCAATCATTCACGAAGCATGTGGCCAGCTTTCTCTTTCATTTGTTGATTTTTCATCTGTTGGCCAATCAGAAAGCATTGAATCTATTGTTCTCAATTCAACATTGTTGAGCATCGAAAACGGAATTCTTCATGTTGACAACTGCTCAATATCAATGTTTTCATTCAAGAAGCCTTCATTTTTGTTAAATGTAGATGAGATAAATATTACAAATATGAAACTGGAACAAATTGAATCAGCAACAAATGTATTTGAGATTGGACAATGTGGAAGTGTTGTATTTAATGGAGTATCTGCAGATGGAGTGAAATGGTCTGAAGGTTGCATCATTGTGATAAACGATTTGTCATCAGGAACAGTTTCTATTGGAATCTCCTCATTCAACAACTGTTCGAGAAATTCAGAAGGAGCTTCTGTTCTTTCAGCTTCTTCAACTTCAGCTCAAACAACACTTTCAAACTGTTCCTGTTCAAACTGTGATTCTCTGTCAAGCAAAGGAAGCATTATGGAGATAAGCAATACAAAGGATGTTTCGATGGATTTGTGTCGATTTATTGGAGTAATTGCGAATGAAAGTGAAAGCGAGAGAAATAATAATTTTGAAGAAATATGCAAATGGAATGGATCACTTGTCCTCTCAACGAATTCTTCATTGGTGATGAAGGATGTGATTATTTCGAATGCTTCATCAGGTGGATTGTCAGTGTCTACTGGAGATGTGACGATTGAGAAAGGGGAGTTTTTGAACAACAATCCATTGATTGAAGGATAACCATCAATGAGAAGAAACATCGTTTGTTCAGATTCAGCGTCATTGACCATTTCCAGCTTGAAAGGGGGAGATGGAGTTTTGCCAAATTCATCACTTTGGATGTTGAATGAAGGGTGCAGTTTTGAGGGGATTGTTTCAGAAAGGGATTCATCATTCTTCATTCCTGTGTTGGAGGGTGTGGAGGCAAAAGAAGAGACATAGAATGAAGCTAACATTCAAAGGGATGCTTCTTGTTCCATGCAATCTGTCATTTGCAGTTGTGAAGAGGAAAGGAGAAGAGAAAGATATTGAAAAACACAATTTTGATTCAAATGGATTTTTATCAGAAAGAGAAGTCGAAGGGTGCGTGGCAAAAGATGCAATCAGCAGTTGTGGAAATGAAATGGAAGTGAGCGTGTATATTTTGTTTGGAGATGCAGAATCTCCTTCATCAACAAATTCATTCATTTTAAAGAATGCAAGCATCACTCCTCCAAAGGGCGATGAAATACTGTTAAAAGGAGAGGATAAAATTGAATGGAGTCTGGTTGCATTTATTGGATGTATTGCTATTGTAATAATTCTGTTATTTGTGATTGTTGTGGTTGCTGTGCTTTTGCAAAGGAAACTGAAGGAAGTGGAAAAGAAAGTTGAAAAAGAGAGATTAGAAAACGAGGAGATAATGGGGAAGATGGAAAGGAAAAGGGAAAATAATGGAGGGAGCTTTGAGATGAGTGAAATGCCATCGACATTACTGGAGGGGATGACGAGCCAAATTCCTCTTCTCATTGACAACGATGAAGATCTTCCAGAGCCTCCGTCAATGAACGATGAAATACTGAATGAAAATGATCTTCCAGATTTGGATTTTCCATTGCCATTTTCCGAGAATGATTCTGTTTCATTGGTATCTCAATCTCATTCATTCAACGTAATATCAGCAAAGAAGCCATTTCGAGAAAAGGAGAAAAAGAACATCAAAACATTGCATTCGGTGATTCATTCAGTGCAAGGTAATTTCACGCTGGGAACAAGAGCGATGGATGTTGTTGATGGGAAGGAAGTGGTTTTGGCAGTGGCAGAGCTGTTTGAGCATTTGATATCTGTTGGAGACGAAAGAGTGGAAATGATGGGAAAACAATTATGTCCGAATTCAATCTTTGTTGAGGAAGGAAACGAAAATGAAATCTACGTATTGACAGAGGAATTAGAGCACGAGAAGCAGAAGGAAGAAATGAAGCGATGGAGTGCACCAGAAGAGGGAGATGAAGATGACGGAATTGAACAGGTAGTTGTTTTCACACTTGGACTGATTCTGCATGAAATGACAACAGGGGAAGTGCCCTTGAGCGAATGTGATCCAGAAGAAGCGCAGGAGATGATGAGAGATGGGGTGCGACCGCTTACAGAAGGAATCGAAGGAGAAGAGTTGATTGAGGTGATGGAGAAAATGTGGGCAGATGAGCCAAATGACAGGCCAACATTGGATGAGGTGATTGGTTTGCTGAAAGGGATTAATGTGGTGCTTTGAGACTTCTTTGCTTGCTTGCTGCATGTTTGTGGAATTGAGCTGAATGATAAAAATGTTTGGATTGCGAAAACAGCACCTGCCCCTGATGACTTGTTTTGAATCTGCTGTTCAATGGAAATTCGTTTTTGCAAAGGTGAAATTTGAAGAAGCCTTCAACTGAATATGTTGCAGTGGAAATGATTTCTCAATTGTGTCATATGTGGATCATGTTGTTTCAGCGTATCCACCATCTCTTGAGCAAGGTCACTAAATGTGTTTGTGTGAGTGTTGTATTTTTTTAGTTTTTGTCATTTTTTGTTTTTGTGTTTTGGAGTTGAAAATTTTTTTTCTTTATATGTATTTGTTTTAGTTTTTGTGTATCTCTAACATGAATGAATTTCCAATGAATTCACTTGGATCCTATTGGAAAATTCTTGCGTGACTTTTTCTTATTCTTGTTCTTTCACGTAGATTTAATTCCCATCAAATTTCTTTTTTCTGTTTTCTGTTTTCTCAAGCATTTTTCATAAACATCAGCAATTCAACAAATAAATAATAATCACCATCGAATTTATTATTTTTATGAATGTTGTTGAAAATATTTTGAATGACCCTATTATAGGGTTATTATTCTATCTTGACCCTTTTTCTTTATTCTGACCCAAAAAAATGAAGTGAAAAAGTTCATAAAACAACATAATTAAAAGAAAACAAAATCAGAATTCATTCTTCTGATAACTTTCATTTTTCCTTCACCTCGATTTAATGAATGATCTTTCTTTTCATCTCCAGAATCATCGTTTTTGAGGCATAGGTCCAAATGCGCTCCTTTTGCAAATTGCGTTTTTATTCATTATTATTATGATGAATTAATAGTTAATAATTATTTAAAAACTTTTTATGGACCGATTTTTCGAAAAAAATTTTTCTTGTTGAAAAAAATGATTTTTGAAAAATGACCCATAAAAACATGAATTTCATCGAAAAATATTCAAATTGAAAAGAAAACGTGATTTTTACACATCAAAAGTGTTTGCATTATTATATAGACTTATTTAATTTATTAATTTTCATCATAAAAAAATATAAATCTTAAAAAAAAAATTTTATAAATATTTTTGATCTAACCCACAAGTAAATTATTTATTATATAAAAAGTTGAATATGTTGTTTTGGTTTAAATAGAACCTAAAAGTATGTAATTCGTTCACTTTTATATGTTAATTTAAGTATATTATTATATGCACACTTGTAAAATATCGAAAACAGCTCTTTTTTTTCAATCAGATTTACATGTGCTTTTTGACTTGTATGTTTTTAAGCTGCAAGAAAAAATTTTCATATTGATTGCAATGGGATGCAAAAGATGTTAAATGTATTATCATATCAAATTATGAATTTCATTTGCTTTATTCTTTAATATTTTCTTTTCCTTTCATATATTATTATTTTTTTGTATAAGACGCGATCCTGACGCGCTTTGATGAAATAATTTTGCAAATTTAAATTTAAATAACTTAAAACAACTCGATTTGAAGCGATAAAAACAATGCACTAAATCAAAGTTTGATATTTTTTCATTAAAAAAGAATTGTTAAAATGAGATATGGTTTTTTTTCAAATATATTTGATAAATTACATTTATATGAGGGATTGGAGATTTGAGGCGAAGCAGAAGGAGAAAGAGAAACAGAACTGTTTGGATGGAGTGCAAGAGAATGGATAGGGATGTTTGGAAGCTGGATTGAAGGGCAAAAGTCGAAGATGAGCAACGAAGGAGGAGCTTTGAAGATAGAATAAAGTAAAGGAGGATACATGAGTTGAATATTATTTTTTTGAAATATGTTTTTAGTAAGATGGGAGTGATATATTGTTGGTATCAAAAGTGAATGCAATCTCATTGGCATTTTTTCACTCCACTGACAATTCCATCAGACGTGCTGAAATTGAATGGGAATGAAAACGGGAATGAAGGAGATGTAGTTGTACTGTTTGTGCGTTTTTGTTCAATGAGAAGAAAGGTGATTGTTGATAGAACTGGAGGAAATAGAATGGATCACAACACGGCAAGGATCTCATCGTCAGGTGTGTTTGTTATGGATGTGAGGAACAGGACTCTTTCGCTGAAGGATGTGGTGATCTCAGGAGCAATTGGAGGAAGTGTTATAACAGCACCTGTATTTGAAGTTGCATTGAGGTAGCTGATGATGGATGATGTTGAGATAAAAAAATATTAAAATGAATCAACTTCCGTTAGCCGATCCATCACAGCAGAACAGTTTTCAGGAGAATGTTTACTGGGGAATTTGACAATTCGAAATGTGAATCGGACAACAGGAGATGGAGTTGTGATGACAAAAAAGAGTGAAGGCAGGAGAGACATTTGTGGTGAAAAATACAACAATTGAAGGGTGTGAGTGTGTGAATGGAAATGGAATGGGGATAAAGGTTTATTTGATGTCTTCAACAAGCTTAGCTCGCATTGCAACGTTTGCATCGCGCAGTGGAGAAATAACAGATGGTGCGATGCATGGTAGAAGAATGAAAAGCATTTGCTCAGGAGTTCGACATATTGAAATGAGTGTTACGAATATGATTCTGATTGATGGAGAATGTCCGATTGGGGGAGTGTGTGAGATTGGAGATTTGAATGTGAAATTATTGAAGAGAGTTCAGGCAACCATTCATTTCAACGCAATGATTGAAGAAGATGAAATGAATGGAGGAAGTGTGATTGTATTTGTTGATGAGTGTGATTGGAGAGGTGTTTGAAGGGGTTGAGGAGAGTGTTTTGAAAGAGAAGGATGGGAGATTGGAGATTTCAGATTGCTTTTTCAGCTCGTCAACAGTGGATCTTGTGATGGAGAGGATGATTCTTGATGTGGAGAGTGGAGAGCTGAAGATGAGTGAAACGTCGTTCATTGGAATTCATTCAGCTGTGCCACTTCTGTCATTCTGTGGAGAATCTTGTGTGTCAATATCTGAGACACGAATATCGAATATCGAGTGTGAGAAAGAAGTTGTGAGAGTTGGGGGAAAAGCGAAGGTAGAGATGAAGGAAGTGTAATCTAAGAATATCTCAGTAGCTTCTGAAGGAAGTGTGATAAAGATGGATGGAGCTGAAAGGGTGTTGAGTGTGCTGAACTGCTATTTTGCTCAATGCAAGTGCACAAACAAGAGAGGAAGGATGACAAGGATATGTTAGTGCGAAGATGTGAGAGTTGGATTTCGTGTAATGGATGGAGAGGAAGGAGATGAAAAAGAAGGAAATCATGGGAATGAGGATAATGGAAGAGGTGAAGAGATTTGCAGATGGGATGGATCTCTTGTGGATATTATGAAAAGTTCTGTGATGATGAAAGACACAACAATATCAAATTCACCAGAAGGTGGAATAACAATGAGTGGATAAAAAATTAGAATTGAAGCAGAAAACATTTCAAATTATTTATTGAGACTTCTTCTATTTGCAAAAACTGCAATTAACATGTTTTTTTTGTTGCAAATCCTTTGTTGTTATTGTTTTTTATTGTTTTGAAAGAGCTGCATGAATATTATTATCTTATTCATTTTTGTTTTATGTTTAATTTTCGATTTTGAGAAAGAAATGATATTAATATATTTGAAAAAGACATTTTAAAAATAATTTCAAAAACTGTTTCAAAAATAAAAATTAAAGTAAAAACCCTAAACTCGCTTTGCGTCGTTCATATTAAAACCATTTCTATTTAAATCATTGGTATGTAATGATCAATAAAAATATGAAAAGAAAAAAAAATAACATATAAAAAATTAATTCTCAAATATTTTCTACTAAAATTGAATTAGAGACTTCAAAGACAAATTAAACCATATAATTTCCGGTTGCATTGCATTTAATAAGTAAATTTTTAAATATAAAGTTAATAAATAAAAAATATATGTCATTTTTTCACATCATTAATCAAAATAAACATTTGTCATATTTTAATAGTTTTTATAAACATTATACATCCCATTGCAATCAATATGAAAATTTTTTCTTGCAGCTTAAAAACATACAAGTCAAAAAGCACATGTAAATCTGATTGAAAAAAAAGAGCTGTTTTCGATATTTTACAAGTGTGCATATAATAATATACTTAAATTAACATATAAAAGTGAACGAATTACATACTTTTAGGTTCTATTTAAACCAAAACAACATATTCAACTTTTTATATAATAAATAATTTACTTGTGGGTTAGATCAAAAATATTTATAAAATTTTTTTTTTAAGATTTATATTTTTTTATGATGAAAATTAATAAATTAAATAAGTCTATATAATAATGCAAACACTTTTGATGTGTAAAAATCACGTTTTCTTTTCAATTTGAATATTTTTCGATGAAATTCATGTTTTTATGGGTCATTTTTCAAAAATCATTTTTTTCAACAAGAAAAATTTTTTTCGAAAAATCGGTCCATAAAAAGTTTTTAAATAATTATTAACTATTAATTCATCATAATAATAATGAATAAAAACGCAATTTGCAAAAGGAGCGCATTTAGACCTATGCCCAATGTGAATAATGTCTAAAACTCTTTGTTCATTTTCTCCCACTGCTGATGCAGGTCTGCCAATTTTTCCAAACAGCCTTCCTTTTCTCAGCACTCTAACTGCGTTCTTTATTCCTGTGCAGCTGAATTCCTTGGAATTAATAGCATCCGTTATGCGAACTACTCCATCGACAACGATTTGAGCCATTCGCTCCAGCCGACTGTGATACTTCCTGCACTTGCGCGAAGGCATTGTTCGCTGTATGTTTTTTCTGTCCTTCTTTTAATTTTATTTCTAAAAAAATTATCCTTTTTTAAAATTATATGGGGCAAATTATTTAACTTCAAGCTTTTTCATTGAAAAATTTTGAACTTTTCATTGACTTTTTGAGATTAAAAAAACACAAATAAAATAGGTTCATTTTTTGAAATACATGAAAGGTCATCAAACATTATGTGATGATATCGATAAAGCCTGTTGAAGGTATTGAAAATCAAATTTATTTTGAATTTTGAGGAAGCGAAATAAAGTTATGAGTGAAATAATGTTTCAATGCCTTGTGCAAAAAAAGTTTGAAAGTCCGTATTTTCCCCCAAATATAAGTTATTCTTTTTAAAAAGTCGCAAATGTTTAATTTCTGGGTTTTTAATAATTGAACATTTTTTTGACAAATTTTTGCTTTTAACATTGTAAACTTAATAATATATAGAATTTGAATTCACTGACCTTTTTGGTGTGAGAAAAAGTGCATGCTGGAGAAATCTGGTTGATTTATCACAACAAAGGATCAAAAAAGGAACATTTTTATTGAACCCAATAATTAAACAATAACGACTTTTCAAAAAGAATAACTTATCTTTGGTGGTAAATACAGACTTTCAAACTTTTTTTGAATAAGGCACAAAATAATTGCTTCGCTCACAACTTTGTTTGGCTTTCTCAGATTTCAAGATTAATATGATTGAAATATCCGTTCACAGGCATCATTGAAATCGAAACATAAAGTATTGTGTCATTTCACGAATGTCAAATAAATGATCCATTTTTATTGTGCTTTTTGATATAAAAAAGTTAATCGAAAATGCATAATTTTTCAATGAAAATGTCTGAAGCAAAATATTTTGCCCCAAATGACCAAATAAGGTTCTTGTTTTTTTTACAAAGATATTTAATGAATGAAACTTTTCAGGAAAAAAAATGCTGCAATTTTGTTTGCTTCAAAAATTCCCTTTCATTAATGACAAATCATTAATTAATTGAATTTTAATAAACTTATTATTCAAAAAAAATGTTGAAAATATTAAATTGCAGCGAAGCTCGGTTATAATCACTAACCATTTCACATAATATTTTTTTTAAAATGACAGAAACTGTAATTTCAATAAAAATTTTTTCGGAATTTATTTCTTTTGACAAAAAAAGAAAAATAATAATATTTATTGAAATCTACACATTTGTTTAGGTTTTTCTATTTGCAATGTTTCATTATGCTTTATTGTTAATAAAAAAGCAGATAATAACAACTTTTATTTTTTGAAAAATGCAAAATCAACAGATAAAATCCCATTGTTTACAAAAATTAGTGATGACTAACGATTTTGATGTGATTATTACTAATGAAAAAACACATGAAAATATGCCAAATATTATTGATGAACGAAAAAATGAGATTACGCGCAGTCTTGATCATGACCGATATGATTTTTTTACTGAGCTTCTCTGAACATATTTTTTGTCACAAGTCTTCCATTGATAAAGTGTCGAAAAATGATCAAAATATTGTATTCAGACAATATTCATAAAAATGATAAGAAATATGACCTCCAATTTGTGTAATATGTGAATAAACATGAAAATTTCCACTTTTTCAGAAAAAATTTTTTCGTCATCGAAATCTGATAATATTCATACGAATTCATCTCATTTGTGTGATAGTTCATGAAATCATATATTATCTATCAAAATATTCCGTTTGAATAATTGTTATGAATATTCATATCAAAAGCTTGAAAAGTTAAATATCCATTGAATGGTTCCTTTTCAATTTTTAAAAAGGCGACCAATAGCTTTTGAACTATAGATAAGCATTTAATATTTGAATGAAAATGATTAAACAAAAAACAAACAAAGAATTCAAAATATGTATTAATTAACTTTTTCACTCGAGAAAAATATCTGTTTTCAGCTTCTTGAAATGATTCAATTAATTTAACTTTATTGAACAAAACATTTCTAACAATGTTAGGTGAATTAATTCAAAAATTATACGATTTCTTTTATGATGATATGGGTAATTCTTTTTGAAAAGTCGCAAATATTTAATTATCAAATATATCAAAAATTTCATATTAAGCTCAGAAATATGTTAACATACACCAAACTTCACTTAAATGGAATCTATTTCTGGATGATGCTATTTCAAACATTCTTGAGGATATTTGTGAGCTGAAACAGAAATTTGAGCAAAATATGAAATTTTAGATTTATTTGAAAATTAAACATTTGTGACTTTTCAAAAAGAATCACCCATATATTTCTGAAAAATCAAAAATTTTCATGTTTGTTCACAAATATTAACATTAGAGGTCCAATTTCTCATCGTTTTTATGAATTATGTGATTATATGATATTTTCGTCACTTTCTAACATTTAGTCAAAAACCAATTTTTCACAAAAAAAGTTTTTTTAAAAAGACATTCAATTTTATCTATTTCGAAATTTTAGTTTATTAGTTTTGAATAATAAAACGTATCATGAAAAGAATATGATGAAGAAATCATTTTCTCAACCATCATTTATGTGAAAGATAAAAATTATTAATTATTTTCTTTTAATTATTCATGGGTCAATTACAGATCACTTTTGAATAAAATGAAAAAAAAACTTAATTTGGGTGATTATTTTTGAAATCATATCTTTTTTCGGGGTTTTGTTTTTTCAAAGATTGTTAGTTTTTTGAAAGAAAATCTCTATTCAAAAGAGAAAAAGCATGATAATTGTTTTTGAAAACAAATGGTTTTTCCGAATCAAAGATTAAAATGCATTCAATTAACATTTTCACTTTTAATTTTTTTTCTTTTATTGATATTCAAGTTATATTTTTGCACCGAAATTTTTGTATGAAAAAATATGATTTCAATAATAATCACCCATTTCAAAACGAAATCATTCATGAATGTATTTATTAAATCATTTGCATCAAAAATAATTATTATTCGAAAAATAATAATTCAAAATTGAAAATTAATAATACGAATTATTCATAAATGTGTGATTATTTTTGAAGTCATTACTTTTTTCGGAGTGTCAATACATCAAAGGTTTTATTTCTTTGGAGAGGAATAAATCGTTTAAAAGAAAAATGCATTGAAATTGTTTAAAAAATAATGCTTCAAATAATATTCTTGAAAAAATAATCTTAAAAAAAAGATAAAACTTTATAACGTTCATTTTTTTTTCAATATTCAAAAAGAAATCTCAAACAGAAATTTTTGACTGAGAAAATTTAAATTCAACAATAATTTGGGTGATTCTTTTTGAAAAGTCACTAATGTTTAATTTAAAATAAATCAAAAATTTTATATCTTGATCATATTTCGGTTCCCGCTCATGTAACTTTACCAAAGCGGAGGACATAATTTGACAATGCTATTTTACACATTCATGTGAAGTTGCATGAGCGGGAACCGAAATATGATCAAGATATGAAATTTTTGATTTATTTGAATATTAAACATTTGTGACTTTTCAAAAAGAATCACCCATTTCCCAAATTTATTTTTCAATTTTGTTATAAATTCATACGATTTCGAAAATGAATATTTCAATTTTGAAATTCATTTAAAACTGAAATTTTTAATTTTTCTCGAGAATAGTTTTCAGAAAATTTTATGAAATTATTTAACCAATCAAATATTATTACTCTAAGAAAACTGTTTTTTTAATTGCAACAATCAATAAATCAATTTTTTGAATATTTTTTTCATTTTCGAAAATCATCACTCAAATAATAATTAATAAATAAAAATTCATTCTATTGAATAACCAAATAAAAATTAAAAAAATATAATCACAATTTATTGAATAACAAAAAACAGGTATTTTTTTCACAATTAAATTTTTTAAGTTTCTTTGGAGATAAAATAGTAAAACATCAATTTTTAATACTAAAATGAAATTTTTTTTTTTTTTGAAAAACTTCTATAAAAGAAATATGAAGACAAAATAAATGAATTCTTTAATTGAAAATGCATCATTTTTTTAATATGGATAAACAAAGTGAACTGATGAAATAAAAATTTAGAGAATTTAAAGCCCCAAACACAAGTTATTCATTCCACAAATAAAAAAAATTTTCGATTCCAAATTGAATAATTCTTTTTCGAAATCGAATTAATAAATTACGAAATTGAATTATTTTTGGTGTATTCAAAAGTCAGAATGAATTTCTTTTCAAAGCAGATTTGGTAAGATTCAAGAGAGCTGGTACCAAAAATTCAATAAAAAATTAGCAAAAAATAAATAGGGTCTAGTGGGAATTGAACCCAGACCCTAGCACAATGGTCGGACATCAACCAACCACTAGACCATTATCGCACCCCCATGGGGTTCTATTTTAAATTTTTCTTTTATTGCCAACCCTAACCCAAAAAAAAATATGAATAGAAAAACCTAATATTTTTGACAAAAACCTAAAAAGAAGAACTCCGCGCAAACCCTATAGCTAAATAAAACCCTAGCAAGTATTTTCGAGTGCTAACCCTAACCCTAAAACATCAATCAATAGAAAAAACCAAATCAAAAAATAACCCTAAAAAATAATAGTGGGTCGGATCAATTGGTACCAGTACACTTGAATTATACCGCAGATTTCAAGCATGGAATACAAAAAAAAAATTAAGAAATAAATGTTTTAATAATGTAGTTTCTGTTTGGTTTTTTAATTGTTTTTTTGATCACACCCTCAACATAATATGGATGTCCCACAGTTCATTCTTTAATTGATTGATTTATAAACATTGTTCCATGTCTTCTACTCTTCGTTTCTTCACAAGATCAAAAGATGGATTGACTCTTTGCATGGGTCCACCTTCTGTTTATATCCCTGACCCAAATCCAGAGCTTACGACTGGAGGACACACGTCTTATTCTCCTGATGGTCGCTTTCTTGGAATTGTAAAGCCAGATGGCAATGGATTTGTGATATTAGAAGCAGAAACAGGAGAAGCTTTCTTTGAAGTTTGGAACGTTATTTTTATTGAGTTATATCAATTTATTTATTTTTCATAAAGAACAATTCACCTTTCTGCGAATGCATTGATTTTTCACCACTAAATACATTTTTATGTGTATATTATCGCCCATTGACAAGAAATGACAGCATTCCAAATCTATTATTTTTTGATCTCGCGCGTAAATCGCTTCTTTTTGGAATGAATATTTTCGACCAGCAGTTACCGGCTGTTAAATGGAGCGAAAACGAATTCCTGTTTGCGGTTATGCGGCAGAGAAATACGATCGAATTCTACGAAGTTCCTGTTGTTCTAGAACTCCTTGAAAAACAAAAAGAAACATTACTCAAAGAAGATTCTGCCGAAGGAAAGAAAGCAGATATTTTAACTCCAAGATATCAGCATCGACTAAGACTTGATCATCTTGTTTCGTTTTCTTTGCCGCCTCCGTCAGGAAAATTAACTCATTATCTTCAAAATTTACCAACTGCTCCATCAGCAACTTCTGAATCATCTTCTTCATCGACTTCACCGAGCTTAGAGCCTTATTCATCTTCATCAGTCACGTCACCTCCACCTACACAGCCAGATTACACCCAGCTGCGTACAAATGGTCCTCCAGTGGCCGTATTTCTGTCTGCATCGGGGGCAAAGCCTGCGCGTTTCTCTGTTTTCACGTACGGCTCTATTGTCGCAACCACCGCTTCGAGTGCTCCGCTGACTCCTGCTGCGTCGAAGTCGTTCTTCCGAGCGACGTCTGGTGATTTGATTGTCGGGCCGAAGGGGAAGACAGCGCTGTGCCTGTCGCGGACTGATAGCGACATGCTGAACCGGTCGTATTACGGAGAGACGGGGCTGTTCTTCATCGACACGAGGAAAGGAGAGGCGAAGGAAGTCAGCGGGATCGGCATGCCGATACACGATGCGAAGTACCGCTTCCCGAAAGACGATGAGGACGAAGGAAATGAGGAGGAAGAGGAAAAAGAGAAAGAGAAAGAGAAAGAGAAAGAAGGTGATAAAGAGAATGAGAAGGAGAAGGAGAAGGAGAAAGGGAAAGGGAAAGGGAAAGGAAAGAAGAAAGCTGGGGCCAAAAGGGAAGGGAACATAGGATTTGGGGAGTTCTTTGTGCTGCACGGGGCGATGCCAGCGACGCTGACTCTGTTTGACGGGAAAGGCCAGGCGGTGTACGAGGTGCTGAAGAGCAATCTGAACACGCTGAAGTTCTCGCCCAATGGGAATTACTTGATTGTTGGAGGGTTTGGGAACATTGGGTCGGGGCAGATGGACATTCTGGATGTGAAGCAGATGGTGGCAGACAAGCTGGACACGAGAAAGAGCAAAGGGGCAAAAGGAGCGAAAGGAGAAGGGGGAAGAGGGAAGAAAGGAGCTAATGCTGATGATATTTGGCCTTCTCCTTCTCCGTCTTCGTCTTCTTCTTCTTCAGCACCACCGGCGGACTCACCCTATCTTCTGGGCCGTTGCTTCAATCCGTGGGGCAACGACATCAGCTGGTCGTGCGACAGCCGCTTTTTCGTGTCTGCCGTGTGCACGCCAAGACTGCGTGTGGACAACTTGTTTATCCTCTTCAATGTGAAAGGCCACCGCTTAGCTTCGTTTGGGGTGGAGACTTTGTTCGACGTGAAGTTCCAGCCGGCGCTGTTTGCGTCGGCGAAGGAGAAAGAAAGGCAGATGGTGAAGTGGAGAGAAGCTGGAGTTAAATCCTCTTCTGCTTCTTCTTATTCTCCTGGTTCTTCTTCACCTGCTTCATCATCATCATCATCATCATCATCATCATCTTCTTCTTCTTCTTCTTCTGATTCTGCTTTAGATGGGCCAATAACCATCGAAAAGCAACCATTTCGCCTTCTCTTCCTTCTTTCCCCTTCTTCTTCTTCTTCCTCTTCCTCTCCCTCTTCTTCTTCTACCTCTTCCTTTTACTCATCAGGAGCTGTCCAATCACCCGATGCCTCCACTGCCCCTCAGCCGGTCGGGGTGTATCGAGTGAAAGGTGCTTCTTCCTCATTTGCAGAGCGACTGAGAATGCAAATGCAAGGCTCTTCATCATCATCTTCTTCTTCTTCTTCATCACGTTTTTCCTCCTTCTCCACTCCTTCTCCTTCGTTCTCTTCTTCTTCTTCTTCTTCCTCTTCTTCCTCAACTGGAGATGCCTCTCTATTTGTGAGAGGAGGGCAGAAGCAGAATGAGAAGAAAGACAGTGCTGGAGAGCCTCAGGGAAGATACATTGCAGGGCTGGGATTTGTGAATTCAAAGAACAAGAGAGGGAAGAAGAAAGGGAATCCGAAATAAAGATTGAGCTTTATTTTATTTTGGGGGAGCTTTCTTTCTAATTTTTAAAAAATAATGGTTTTTTTTTAACTTACCAAAAAAAAGTGGGTTGCATCAAAGGGAGAATTTGAAAAATTATAACAAAAATAATAACGTGATAATAATAATAGCAAATAAGATTGTTTTATGCTCTTTGCAATTTCAAATGATAAAACAATTTTGAATTAATACAGCCAATTCAAAAAGATGTGATTCTTTTCTATTATGCTCAACTGATTCAAATTATCTCAATCTTAATTCAGTTTTTTTATCACTATTTTGATCAATTGTTAAAAAGTTATACACCAACATTGATCAAATTGAAACTTGTAATTCCCTTCTGAAAGCTGAGAAAAAGCAGTCACAGTTATTTTATAAGAGCGATATTTCATTTCAAAACTGTGCTTTGATTTCATTGCTTAGCAAAACATGTGCAAAAAGAAATGGTTCAAAATTTTCTGTTTTCTGAATTTAGTTCCACTAATTATTTTCAAAAAATATTCTCAATTTAATAAATCAACTTATCATTTTTCACATGAGAATGAAAGACAAATAATTATGTGATTGCTGAAAAAGTTAGGAACAAATTGGTATTTTCATCAAAAACGACAAAAATTATGTTCAAATTGCGCATGTTGCCATATTTGTTTTGCTTGTTTCTTTGATCATCAACAATCACAAAACCAACTGTCCCAGATCATGTCATCAAAGATTAGAATTTTGTTCACAGTTGGTTCGAACAAAAACCTGAGAATTCTTTTGCAGAACTGTTCTTTTCAAATTGGATGAGGCAATTTCATCGAAGGAAGAGAAGTGAAAGAGAGAAAGAAGAGAATATTTCTGTGGAAAAAGCCAAAATCAAACTAAAAATAAAAAGAAAGCACTGTTCAATGAAGCTGAAAAAGGAACCAGATAACATTATCAACAACACAGAAAAAAAAAGATGATTTGAAGTGAGGAAGAAGCAGAAGAGAGAATGGAGAAAAAGAAAAATCCAAATTCTTAACTAACCTTCATCAATTAAATAATATCGAATGTGGTTTGCACCTCTTAAATTAATCAATCCTCAACATTTTCATTAACTTCAGTTATGATATTTATTATGACCAACATTCCATGATCTTTTTCTTTTCAAATAATGCAAACATTGATCAAACCATTTTTCATCGAGTAGTGCTTCAAAGAATGTTTCTGGGATTAATTCTTTTCCAAATTGTGATATCTGTTCACTCGCAAGAAGAGTCATCAGCAATATCAACGGTGTTTGTGAAGCAAAGTGGGAAAGATGAAAACAGTGGATTGGCAATCGATCAGGAAAAGCAATCATTGAAAGTTGCATACAGTTTGTTGAGTGGCGAAACGGAGCACAACATTAAAATTATTTCCGATACGGATCCATTTACAGCCGAAGCCGTTGTGTTTGACAAAAAACCTGCATTGACGATTGAAGGATGGAAAAGTGATGGAAGAGGAAACACTGAAGTGGCAATAGACTGTGACGTTAATCCGGGAAGTGATCTATTCAAGTGTGAAGGCACAGTGGAATTCAAATTCTTGGCATTTCATTTTCCAACATCATTGGAAAAAGAGAATCAAGATTTTTCAATTTACTCATTAATCAAAGGTGATAAGGCATCGCTGTCAATAAGAAACTGCAGATTTGTTCGACCAGAAGCAAGAGAGAAAAGCATTGATATAAATCTTGTGTGCACAACGAGAGGTTTATTGACATTAGAGTCAGTTGAATGCAAAGATGCAGAAAATACACTCTTATCTTCTAAAGTTCCTTTTAAAATACTAGACGCTCTTATTGTTTCATTATCAAATATTTCTATGGATAAAATTGAGATTAGTGGTGATTCCGTTATAAAAATAATTAGTTCAGCAAATGTTGAATCTGAAATCACATTGAATCGGAGCACATTTTCTGAATTGAAAAGCTATGGTGCAGCTTTGAATATTGCAACCACAAACGACAAAAGCACATTCACAGTTGGCAACGGAGGAGTTACCACTTTTTCATTGTGCAGTTGCAGTGATTTTCATAGCTCAGGTGGAATATATCTGCAAATGCCAACTATCATGTCTGCAACTCAGCTCAAATGGCCCCAAGACGGAAGGAAACTGATATTTGACAGATGTTCAGCAGGAGAAGGTGAGTCAAAAAGGAACATAGGATTATTCATAAGGATGATCAATGACTCATTATTTGAAGACATCGCAGCATCAATGAAGAACAGTTTTGCCTCCGATTTCAACAGAAGAGATAACAGATGGAATGTTGTTGGATTCGACAATAGTGATCAAAATGAGTGTGATTTTGTTTTCAAGTATTTTGATCCACTTCCTCCAAGGCCAGAAAACATGCAAAAGGCTTTTGTGAAGAATGGTGGAAAAGGAAATGGAATAAACTTTGAATCGGCAATGTACAGCTTGAAAGATGCTTACGATTATTTGGACAAAAGTGAAAAATGTTTCATAGACATTGTCAACACAGAAGATCCAATCAGAGCCGAGGCCATCTCGTTTGACGTTGACAATGGGATAACCATCGAAGGAGTGAACAGTGATGGAAATGGAAATGTTGAGATGGCAATCGATTGCGATGTGAGCGCTTTAAGTACTTTATTCATGTGCGAAAGGGAGGTGGAATTCAAGTATTTGGCACTCAACATTCCCACATCAGAGAAAAAATGGGATTATTTAATTTTCGGAAATGAGATGTCAACATCACTCACAATCAGCAATATCCGATTTGTTAGAGTTGGGAGACAATCACAAGAAGGAGGAATTGCTTCAAATAACCATGAAGATGATTTTGCTGTTGGAAGTCTTGTGAGCGTTCTTGGTGGGAAAGTTTCTGTGAAAACTGTCACATGCACAGACGAAAAGAATACAGTTTCATTTCTATTATCTCCATTTTCATTCCTTGGAGCCAGTGAAGTGTCTTTGAACGGAGTGGAGATCGGCAAAGTGAAAGTGAAAGGAGGAGCAGCGATTAGCATCAACGATGGGATTGAGACAACTTCGAAAGTGTCAATTGAGGGACTGGATATCAAAGATTCAAATTCGGAAATGGGAAATACAGCTGGATTGCAGATTGTTTTGTTCTCAGAAGAATCGACAGTGGCAATTGGAAGGGGAAGCAAATGTTCATTCAAATCGTGTTCAGCACCAGAGGGGAAAGCAGGGGCGATGCTGATCAGAATGCCCAAGGCAACATCGAATCTTCAACTTCCCACAGCAAACAATTTGGAGATAGACAGTTCAAACACAGCTGGCTCAAAAACAACTTCTCTGTTCATCCTTGCCCCAGACTTCGAAGAATTCTGCAAACAAGAAGATGCATTTGAATTTGCAAATGATTATGACGATTCAACAGCTGGGTGGATTGTTGGAGCAAAAGATGAAGAATCAGAGCCGGAGGATGTATGTGAGAAGTATGTGAAAGTGAGACAAGATCGAATCGCTGAGCAAAACAGAAAGCAAAAAGAGAAGAAAAGAAGGATAATTGTTGCCGTTGTTGTGCCGATAGTGGTTGTTGTTGTTGTTGTTGTGGTTGTTGTGATTGTGGTTGTTGTAATTATCAAGAAAAAGAAAGCCAAGTACAACACAGATGTGAGCAAAGAACAAGAAATGAGCACTCAGGAGTAGAATTGAGATTTCCAATTCTTTCAGAGCAACTTGACTTGTTTTTAATTTCATACAACATATATTTGTGAATTTAATAGTGTTTTTTTTTTCATTTTTTTCTTCCTCATTAATCGCATTGATGATGTGACTTAAAGTTGAAATGTGAATCAATTGTTTGTTTCATTTCATTCACAAATTTCTTTTCAGCATCAAAAACATGCAAAACTGTTTCATTCTGTTTGTTTGGAAACAAAAATTGAACAATCACAAAAGATTAAAAATGAGGTGAAATAAGTTGATCTTTTTTGTGGATTCTTGAAATAAAGTGGATGATCAACAATTAATAAATCAGATCACTTTTTCAGCAACTACAAAAATTATCTTAACAAGGCAAAGTTTTTTGAAACCCTCATTGAGAAAACTGACAATATTTCATATAACCCACTTGAAAATGTGAGAACACTTTGATCACGAAGAATATGGAGTCCACTGTTTGTGAATTTAAGGATCTGAAAGATTGAAATGAAATAATATTTGTTCTTCAGTTATATATTTGAGATAGTTCGATCAAAATAAACCAGATTTTTCAGAACATAAAAGACTGTCTTTATTTTGTGGAAAACGAAATCTTTTTTCATCCTCCTTCTTTTCGTTTTTTCAATCAGATTATGTTCACATGATGAAATCGTATTAATCTATTTATTCAGTTTGACACTGCCTGATAATCAAACAATGAAAGTCATTGATTTTTTTCATTTCATCAATCTTTTCTCTCTTATTCCTGTTTCATATGAAGTTGAATTGAAAATCAAATGTTCTCCTTTTTATTATTTCCAACTCATTATTCATCTGGTTGCTTCTCTGTCTCAATTACAATCTAGCTCTTTGATCAACTTTTCATTTTTAACTGACATATCACTGTCATTGATTTTTAATGAAGGAAAACAAAGGTTTTCTCATCCATGAAGTCAGTTTTTCTTCAAACTGACACTTGATCAATGAATTCTTTTCTGTCAAGAGATTGGAAATCTTTGCTTTTTGTGCATCAGAAATCGCAGATGAAGAAGGAGTCAACTTTGTGTTGGATTCTTTTGGGGAAAATGAAGTGTTTGAGACATCTGTTTCAGTCACTTGTTTTTTTTCAGAGAAAAGTTTTTACATGAACAATATTTGTGTTATATTGTTCCAAAATTTTATCGAAATATAGAAATTATTCAATTTTTGAATGTTCTATCATCTGGAAATACCCCAAAAAAAAATACAGAACAAATAATTCCTAAAACCATCTCTCAAAAAGCAACTATCATGCTTGTTGGGAAATGAAATCTTCCATCAATTAACTTCGAAAACAGATCTCATGAAATCCACATCTCATTAATATTCAATTCCCTTCTCAGTCAAACACATGGAAACAAAAGATAATTCTAAAAGAATGAATGACTGTTTTGAGTGAATTGTTAACAAACATATCTTTTTCTCAGAGGAATTAAGAGTGAGATTTCAATATTCACCAATTCTCAACTGACGTTTCAGAATAAAAGTGAAAAGAAATCCTTCATCTAACATCGAGAAGTGTCTATCAGAAAATACTATTGTTCCTCAATTGCTGAAAGAGACAAACACAAACAGATAGCACTGACGCGTTGGTGAGTCGATTCAAACATGAATCATTTTTTGTGACTTTTTGAATTTCAAATATTCAGCTATTTCTTTTTGCAACCATCTTTCTTCAAGCTTACATGTTGATTTATCTTCATATTCATCAATAAACAAAAAAGAATTCACACTTTCTTTGTTTTCATAAATAACTGTTGATTTGCTTTTTCTCTCTTTTCAATGATTTCCTCCAAAGAAAAAACGATTTTGTCTTTTCCCCAATAACACATAAAATTTGGTTCCTTTTTTTTTGGAAAAAATAGAAATCAAGCTGAAACATTTTCCACTTCAACTTTTGAAAAAGGAATTGATAAATAGGCTGAAAACACTCACATGTCTCTCACAATTAAAAACGTGTGCTGGTGAACAACAAATATTGAATTATCAAGTTCGATTATAATGAATCTATTCGATTTGGAAAAATCCATTTCAATCACTTGTATTTTGGAAGAGTGTTTTGGTGTGAGATTCTGTTCTCCAGTATTTGAATAAGAAATGTTTTAACACAACTGATAACTCTCTACCAACTTTGTGTGCAATAAATGTCGTCTGTTTCAACTGCTCAGGTATTTGGAATTTCATATTGATGAATCATTTGAAATGAGCAGCATTCATCTCCATGAAACATCCAAATCATCATCTATTGAATCAGGAAATTGAATGTCATCATGATTTTGAGTTCAATTTGTGAATATGATTATGAGTGACTTGAATATTTATTGTTTTTATTGTGTTTGTGTTCCAATGATTTTTGAGTATATTTGTTTGTCCGAAAAATGAAGTTCGAATATCAAATGTTTGTGTAACAGTCATGCATAAAAAGAATTGAAAAAGCTGTCCACATTTCAAAGAAATATTTGATATTTTTTTGAATTTTCACAACGAATTGTTCAGTATTTTGAGATCATCCAAATGATCCACAAATTGAGAAAATGAAGTTTTTAAAAAATGGAAGCTCAAAGACTGTCAATCCATTTCCTTCTTCTGCAACATTTGAATCGATGCAATGTGTTAAAATTGATTCATCTCATTTGAGGTGTATTCTTTAACAGAAAACCTGAAATTTTCATTCTCATATGGGGGAAGATAATAGACTTTCAAGCTTTTTTTGTACTAGGCATTGAAAAATTGCTTCGCTCATAACTTTATTTCACTTTCTCAGATTTCTAAAAAAATTTGATTTTCATATCCGAAAACAGGCATCATTCAAATCAAAACATAAGGTATTGTGACATTTCACCATTGTCGAAAAATTGACTCATTTTAATTATGTATTTGGATCTCAAAAAGTTAATGAAAAGTGCTTAATTTTATAATGAATATGCCTGAAGTGAGATATTTTGCCCCATTCATCTAATTTTATAGGAGTTGACTGGTTGGCTGGTAAATGTCCTTTCAAATTTAACAAAAATACGAAATTTCTCAATGACTAATGAATAATAATTTTCAAACGCACTACAAAAGTGTCTGCTAACACAAGCAAAAAAGAAATTGTATTTGAATTGAAAGTCATTGTGGGCTTTTTGCTGATTGGCGGCTTCAAACATAAAAAGTGCCACTAAGTGAAAAAGTTAAATTGAAATGTTGACACTATTTGAATGAATATCAATTGCATTTTAAAGTGGAATTTTTCTAATCTTTTCTTTTTTGGTTTATGTCAAAAACATGGTTATTTTCATGAGTGCCATCTTTTTATTGGCACTTTTTTCTTTATTGGCACTTTTTTATAAATAAAAATTAATCTGAACCTCAAATGATATTTTAAAATATGCTTTTGGTATGTATTTAAATGTAAAGTATTCTTATATTTGAATTTTGAAAGAAATCTAATTTCTCATGGGGGGTAAATGGGGGGGGGGGGGGGTTCAAATCCTTCCATTAATCTTTCATGAGAAATTGGACTGCACAAAGGTTTGTAAATCTTTCTTATTCATTCGAAATTTTCAATATTTTTTTTAAAATTCATTAATGAGAATTAATAAATAAAAAAATATATGGGAGATTCTTTTTGAAATCATAAAAAAGATCAAAAATTGAAAAAATAAAATAATTATGGTATCAATTGATCAAAATATTAAATTGATTTTTCATTCATTCAAAGCTTTTTCAAGTGCGATATACATTTGTTTTATAATTTATTCGAAAAAACATACATTTTTTTATAATAAAAGTGAATATGAATTTATTGATCAAATGTCTTAAAAACGAACTAAAAATAAATAAAGATTAAGCAATAAACTCAACAAATACATAAAATAAAAATCTTTAATCTTGAAAATGAAAACTAAAAACAATTATCATTCATAAAAGAGAACAAGAATTTTATGTTGAAAAATATTTTATAAATAATATTAAAAGAATGAAAACAGTTTGTTATCTCCTTTTTTCCTTTCTGCATCTTAATCAGTATAGACAAATTTCAATTCCAGATATCAAGCTCTAACGCTTCAGCATACGGAGAATGTGATATCCGGGAGATTGTAGTCAACGAGGATAACTAACTCGATCTCTCCTTTTAATTTTTTATTCTTCACATCACACGTCCTTCTCATTTCCTTCTCCTTCCTCCCCTCATCTTCCTTTCATTTCTGCCTGGTTCATCGAAATTCTCCTTTCGAAAATGCTGATGACGCTATCTTCTTTCACATCAAACTCCATGCTTGCCTCCTCCATGTTAATCATCACACACTCTCTATTGATATCACCATCGAACCATGAACAGAATCGCATCAGCACAGCATTATCATTTATAACTGCTTGTGAAATGTTGCACTAAAAGGAAAAGATAAACTGTTCTGGCAATTAAGTGAGAGAGCGAAGGAATAGGATGAAGAAGACATGAGTATTTTGTAGGCGAGTCTCTTGAAGCTTCCGTGAACGAGTCTTCCTTCAACTTAATGAGAAGCATCACTCAGAAGATAATTAGGTTGTTGGGTACGATGGAACAGAGCATTCGGAGATTGGGATGTTGAATTGTTTATATTTCTCATCGAGAATTCAGCTGACAATGAATAAGTGGAAAGTTTGCTTGACATCAAGGAAGTGAATTGCTGGCTATCAAAGATGCCCTGCAAGAGCACACACAATGCGATGGGCTTTCTGAAGAAGGTGAAGAACGTTGGCAAATAATATTGAATGAGCAGACAAATTGTGGATTTATGTGCAAGTGACGGTAAAATCGAAGAAAGTTGGGGAGATGGCACACAAAATTGAAGAAAACATCTCATTTTTGCATTTGATTGATTAATCACCATATATCTTCTGTAAATTCTGTTATTTCATTGAAATTTTCTTTGAACATGTCTTTCCTTGAAATCGCTTTCCTTCATCGTTTCATCTTCGATTGCTCGTTGAAGGCTCGGAACATTGCAAAATCTGAAGAAGAACATCATTTCAATCATTTATTCCGTTCAAGAATTGCTTCGATAATATGCTCTTTTCATCTGAGCCTCTTTCATCTACAAAATGCAAAAAGTCAGAGGCAATCTCCTTTTTTTTTGCATGCCTTCTGACCAGCTTTTCTCGACTAAAAATAGAGTCGTTTCCGTTGATGTATAATTTCAGCCGTTATTCAATGAAAGAATAAATATTTCTTTTGTATTTCTGAGTTAGAATGAAAGACAAGGCCTGGAGCTGAATTCGAGGGGAGTTGAATGAAATGAACAATTCAACCTTATTTTTGATGTTCATCAAAGAAGGCGTTGAAGAAGAAGACGATTTCAATGAAATGAAATCAATTCGTTCAAATTGCCTTTTTTTCATCACGGGAATAGCGAATGAAAAGTGAAATAAAGGCGCATATAACGAATAGACATCGAGAGAAAGAAATATAAATGCAATAATTATTGGATCACATGGCAGCTCTGCCAAATTGAATGACATATAGGCATTTGAAGGTCAATGATCTGATACAACACCAGCAGGCGGAATACAGCAAAGATGACTTAGAGTTAGGTGAAGATGAAGAACTGTTTGAAATATTCAGAGAAGGGAAGGAAGAAATAGAAGAAGAAATAGAAGAAGAGGCAAAGATTGGGCTTGATGTGCAGAGGGACTTCTGCGTGAGTGAACAAAAGTCTGTGACAGGAGATAAAGGAGTGAGTGGCTTCGACGGAGTTTCAACAAGAAAAGAAGGGGCAGATAATTGTGTGTGTGGCAAGGGAGAAAAAGGAGGAGTTACAGATGTTGAGGAGGCTGTGGTACTTTAAGTGTGCAGCCGAATAGATGAGAGTGTGCATTCGAATGAGCAGAATGTCTGCTGTTATTCATCATCATCTTCACACATCCTTCTTCTTCTTCTCTTCCCCTGTCCCTCCTCCTCCTTTCTGTCGCTGCCTGTGCAAGCCTTGTGTCCAAAATGTCAATTTGCGATGTGAAAAATCCGTCTTTCTCCTTCGTCTTCGTCTTTGCCTTTGACTCTTCTTTCTGACTCCCTTTGCTCTGCTCTGCGCTCAATTTGCTTCTGAAATCCGCCTTCTTTGCCTCTTCCATTTGAACTTCAACTTCTCTCTCTTCGCTTCTTGGAGGCGACATAAAGCAAGCTGATGAACGCAATGTGCCTTGAAGCTCCTTCCCTCTTCCACTGCCATTTCTCATTCGATGCCCATTCATTCCATTCACACCGTTCAGCACAGCCGGAGCGCGGAAGCAGTTCGAAGTGCTGAAGCAGAGCAAAATGTGCCTCTGAAAAAGAAGATGAAAACAATTTAAACATTCTTCCAGTGAATCCGCAGTTTGAATTAATGGTGATGACAATGAAGAGAATAACGAAAAATGAAGAGAATGGGAAGAAGAGGGAGAAGAAGAGGGAGAAGAAGAGGGAGAAGAAGAGGGAGAAGAAGAGGGAGAAGAAGAATTCGAAGAAGGTGAGGAAGAGGAACAGGACGATCTGTTTGAAGACAGAGGAATCTGCGGGATCTGAACAGAGCCAGATGTTCCATCTCTGGCTGCTGAAAGAGAAATGTCCGTCTTGTCTTGTCCATTCAAAGAGCTGCCCAAACAATCAGAGCGAGGCTGTGCTGATGGAAAGAAAGGAGAGCATGCTGCATAATGGAGTGGTAACTCAACAGGAATTTGTGCTGGAAAGCGTATATCATTGGCTGTGTGTGTTTCTTGCTGCTTCCCCAGCGACTCAATAAACCGCCTCTCTCGCTCTGCAATGGGGATCGCGGTCGCCTCTGATCCAATCTGTTGCAAAGAGGCTGATGATGCAGCACGCCGAGCACCTGCTAGGCTGAAGAAGCCAGAAAGAACACGCCCAACAAATGACTGATGCCTGTGTTGATGAAGTGAAAAGCATGTTGTTTGCCAAGCACTGTAGAAATTCAGAAAATAGCAACAGAAATAACAAACGAGTTGACAAAAATATCAGTTTACATAAAATGACAAAAATGCAAACCATTCCAAGTTTTCTCTATCCACGGGGTAATTATCATTAGTCCCAAGAAATAGTTTGAAGCGTCCTTCCAATTCAGAACAAAACGAAGGAGCACATGCTTTCAAATTCATCTGGTCACAACAGTACACACAGCAAGCGCACACACAAACACAAAATAATAGTCAAAATAGAAGTCCTTAAAAACTTTTTTTTAGAAACAAAATTCTCATCACACATACAATAACTCCAATTGATGGCTCAGAAAACGAATGTTGTAATCTGAATAGCTCTCCAAAAAATGATTCGTGAGTGTCATCGAAACAGATTCGCAGATTCCAATAACTTGCATGAGCTGAGGAAGAAAGACAAGATAATCTGTAATTGGTTCGAATCAAACATTTCATAATCAATTTCACAAACTTTCGATTTTGCCTCCTCCGGCAAACGACGACCCCCCTAAAACTGTGGGAAATATCCCATTAATCTTCCATGTTCGGAGTCCTTCTTCTCTGCTGCTAAAACCCCCGCCACTTGTCACAAGCCAGGAAATATCATCTGAAATTTCTTTCTTCGTCAACTCAAGCTTCGGCTCCACTTTCAAGTTTTACTTCACTCGCAGATAATGAAGCTTTAAGCTTAGTGGAAAAATCTCTTTGAAAGGCTTTCCCGAATTTTTGCACCAAAAAATCCCTGAATCTCTTTCTCGCTCATGGCTTCCTTCTTTCAAACGCTGATCAAATTTTCTACGCGGTTTTGGCATTGCGTATTATCTTCAAAATTCGTTAAAGGAATTTTTGATAAAAACATTGTTTTGCATTATATCCACCAAAAACGGGAAAAAAAGAAAAAAACATCATATGTGACATCAACAACAAGAAAACAAATGTATTCAGTTATAGGAATTGAAAACAAATAATAGACTTACGTTTTCAGTAAATAACGGTCAGTTCACGAAAAAGCTTATCAAAAAATTCTTTGGATACAAAAAAAGTGAGAAAAATACATAAATAATGGTACTTCATATTTTATTTGGTATTATCCTCCGACTGGTCATTTTTTAATTAAGATATCTTTTTTTACAAAGCGCAATGAAGTTATTTCAAAACATACAACATTCAGAAACAAAAAGAAAAGAAAAATTTTTTCTACACTCTTTTTTAATATATTTGAATAATAATAATTTACAGATTATAATTGTTAAAAAAGAATTCTTTTTCTAACTTATAGTTTCAACAACCGTCATAAAAATGAACAAAGCTAGAAAAATCAAAAGACATTTCATGCAAACTGAGACCTGATAACAGTAAAAAAGTACTTTCGCTTTAGTAAAAACAAATTTCAGGTTCACTTCAACCAACTTAAAACAATCCCCTCCTTCTCTCTTCACTCATCCCTCTTCCTCCACACCCACAACCCCATTGATGGGCCATCCTCCCCAACCTCAACAGTCCATTCACTTCTCTCTCTGCCTTCAACTCTTCTTTCCTCCATCAAACACGTTCTTCATCAAATGCTGCTGTTGTACATGTTGGAAATGAAACCGACAGAAAATCACCTGGAAGGTTGACTTCTTTTGATGTGAACAGTCATCGCTTCGAATGGTGTGAATGGAATAATTCAATCAGCGGAGGAAATAATAATGGTGGTGCTCTTGATGTTTATTGCACAAATGCAAATCTTGCAATCACTTCTTGTTCGTTCAATAATTGTTCTTGCACAGGTGATGGCCATAATGGAGCGTTATACAGTTTCTGTTTGCAAAATGAGAGTATTGCAAAATCAAATTTCACAATTTGCTCAGCTGCTCATGGGGGAGCAAATTGCTTTGCTTATCCTCAATCAAATTCTGTTTATTCATTTTCAGAAAACAGAGTGGTAAGTTGTTCAATAACAAGTTGGTGTGGAACTGGTTGGTATTTCTTGCTAAATGACTTATCTTCATCAGGTCAATTCCTATTTTCCAAATGCAAGTGTATCGCAAATTCTGGTGGTGATTCTGCTGGCTCTCTCACATTTCATTGGCCTCCACAAAATAAACCAAATCAATTTTTGGTTAATGATTGCCAGTTCATAAACAATAAATTGACATCAACTTCAACTTCATGGGGAGGTGCTGCGCTTTGCTGAACAAACACCTTCACTTGGATGAGTGGAGTAAAATTCATCATATTTTGTTTCTTCGATGGCAATTCCGCAACTAATGGCAGAGGGAATGATGTGTTTTTCAGCGGAAGTGATATCACCCAATCTCCATTCCAGCAATGTGGCTCAACAACCCCAACAAAAAGAGTGTGGAACGCAGGAACTGCAGATAGCGATGTGTACAACAGTTGGCTTCCGATCATCAACCAGAACAAAATCGTTGCGAATGGTGGAAGTGATATCGATGCCTGTGGCAAAACACAGCAAAGCCCATGCGCCACCGTGGAGTATGCTTTCGGATGCGTTGCTCCCTTCAGCGATGCCTCCCTCTCTCTTCTCGTCTCCATTTTCACTCCCACAAAAACTCTCACATTCCGTGCTCCAAATACAAAAATCACCGGAAATGGAACAGATGCCACCACCATCTCCTCCAGTGGTATTTTCCAACCACAACCACAATTCCCACAATCGTTTTCGTTTTCTTCACCTGAACCGATTTCATCTTTTCATGATTTACTCTCCAACATGTTGTTCGACTACGAGGTTGAGTCAACAACAACCTGCATCCTGGAGCTCGCACGTTCCACGCTCGTCTCCAACGAAATGGCCATGTCACACAACTCATTCTGTAAGCCATTTGCTCTGGTGATTGACTGTCAAATACGCTTCTCAGAGATTGTTGTAGAGATACTGAGTCTTGGGTCAAAACGAAGAGATGATAAGCAGAGACGTATAAATGGTGACATCCTTTTTCAGATTGCCATTCCGATCAGCCATTCTGTGGATAATAATTTGAAAGCACTCAGAATAGTGCAAGATTTGTTAGAAGATTCATTGGTTCTGTGTCCACACAAATAACATTTGTAGCATTTTCTGAACTGTTATTGCTCATTATATGATTGTTTTCGTTATTATGTTCGTAAGAAATTTTTAAGCAAATGTTTATTTTATTATTGCCATTTGAAAAGTTTTCGGAAGCCAATGATAATAAATGTTTTCTATATTTTTTTTTGAACTGAATTTTTTGTTTTTTATTCAATTTTGAATTTTATTTCTGGTAACAAACAGTCCAATAAAGTTTCTAACTTCAGAGCCTCATGAAAAGCATTCTCCATTCAAACATTCATGTAGAGGTGAACGATTCCGCTGAGGATACACTGGAGATTCTGTAACTGGTGCTGGAGAAGGCAGAGCAGCTGAAGGTGAGAAGCTTTAAAGGCATGTTAGAAGATACAAGTGAAGAGAAGGGGTACAAAATTTCTTCAGAAAGGTGGATGCGGAGTGAGGTTGAAAGTGAATAATGAAAAAGAACTGATGAGGAAAGTTGATGAAGAATATGAACAATTTTCTTCTTTTCTTGTTCTTCTCTTTTTACAACTGCAACTTCCTATGAGCTTTCTTTTTCATCTTCCGAACTTCCATCTGATCCACTCAATGAACTTCAGCTTTTTATTCTGCCAATGCTCAAGATTCTTTCTCTAAAAAAAATAATTATTGTTTCATTTTTAAAAGTGGCTTCGATTGCATGCGGCATTACTCCGATAGCTTCTGAGACTTCTGTAAATGCACTCTGCCCTGAAATGCATCTGAAGGAGAAGAATATACCTCATATACAGAAAAGGAAAATGTTAATAAAAAAGAAAGAAAGAAATACGCATAGAGATAATGGAAACGAAGGAAAAAAACAAGAATAAAACTAGATATTTGCAAAAGAGAAGATGTAAAGGAAAAGAATTATGAAAAGAAGGAAGAGGAAAAGAAAGAAGAAAGGAAAAAGAAGAATGCAGAAGCTGAAGGCAAAAGGCATAAGAATGCGAAACAACAAATGGCTGTGTCTTTTTCGATGAAAGAAACATTTTTGATGCTATGCATTTGAATACTCACTTTCACTCGAAGTATTTTTTTTAACATTTTTTTGAAAAAGCATACATCGATATATCAATTGGAATTGTTGTTGTTAATCATAATCATTACTTTATCTCTTGAGAAATGAGTTCTTTGCATAAGCTGATAGGCAAATATCCGCTGCAAGTCATTCTTATTCATTTCAAAAGCATTAAAGGTTCTTTTTTTTCCATTCTTAAGAATTTTTCTGCAATAGAAAAAACGAAATAACAGTTAAAATAAGTGTTATGTTAAAAGATATAATCCTGAATATAAGAAATAGAAATGTTAAAAAAACGTGGATTATTCACAGAAAATGATTCCATTTGGATGAATTGGTGAGAAATCAAAACAAAGAAGATGAATTGAAAAAGAGAAGCAAAAATGAAGCAGTTGAAGAACACTTATCAAATATTATATCATTATGAATTTTGTCTTTTCGGATTTATTATTACTGTAAATAAATTCTCTTTAAAAATTTTTCAAATTATTTTTTTTTGGATCATTTTGGTCTTTCATTGTTTTCTTCATCACAATTATGTCGAATCAGATAAATAGCAAATCTACTATTTCTGTTCATGCAACAAAGTTGCTTGATTCCATGAAGAAAACTTGTGGTGAATCTCTGGAGCAAGTTTTGACGTATTTGTTTCTGCACCATAAAGAAGCAGAACCGTTTGTTAAAAATGTTAAAAAATCAATAAACGGTTTGCTCTTTCTTTTTCGATTTGTCAAGATTGACATAATAATTGTTAATACTTTTTTTTGATTTGGAAAAAAATATGAAAATGTTTTTTTTTTATGTCAGAGGCATATGACGAACTTTTGCATGATTTATCAATCGTATACAACGCTGCACCAACTCATACAAAGACCATGTTGCTTCAAGCCTTATCTCGTCATTCTTCTCCAAAGATTTTGTTATCTTACAATTACAACATTACACAAGGAAAAATAAACCATGCCAAGCAGACATTACAGAAAAATCGAGGTAAAATTTTCACTCCTCAAAAATCTTCAACACCTTCATGCAAAAAAGGTTCGGTGATATACAAATTTCATTATTTTCATTATTTTTCAAAACTCTTATGATTTTTTTAGGTCTTTCACAAAGCGAATGGATGAAAGGAAACAGTTGGTTGCTGGAACATTCTTCTCCTTCATCTTCAACATTTGGCAAATTAAAACAATCCAAAAAAAAGACTATGGATACAAGTTTATTTGAAGAACGAGAATGGGATGACATAATAATTACTGAAAAATCGCATCAAACCTTTCACAACAAATCCGCTTTTAACAACATGGAAGAAACTTTAAATAATGTTTCTACGGACAAAAGATTAAGATATAAAGAAATATATGAAACGAAGGATAATTCCAAACCAAATTCTGTCAGACTCGGAAATCATAAACGCAATAGTTGGAAATTGAAAAGAAACGCTTCAAAAATCAACGAAGCACAATTTCAGAAGAATAATTCAACAAATTCCAATTCTCTGTGCAAAAAGAGCGAATGCGATCCAAATTCAACCCAACCAATTGTTTATCCAAATTCGCCTTCAATAATTTCCATCAACACGTTCAAATCGTTATTATTGAATGCAAAACCAGAGATATCAGTCGAGTTGAATAAATGTAAATTTATTCAAAGCCAGCAAACTTTCGGCGGGAAAGAGATATTTCTGTGCACTGATTTTTCTAAAACGGGGAAAATATCGAAAGAATCGAAAAATATTCCGCATTTCCTGTGCAATCCAGCATTGATAAATGCAACGGAAAAAATCCTTAATTCAATAAAACCAGGACAATTGGAAAAAGTTGACTCTGTTGTATCCCCCTTGCTTTCAGAAAAAATACAATGTTCACGCATTGACCATTGCCCACAAGCAAATCATTGTGAAACAGAAACAGGAGAAAACCTGAGCAGCATTGAATTAAAAAGGAAAGGATTGGATAATCTTGATAACACATGCTTCTTGGCAAGTATCTTGCAATGCCTTGCGTCTATTTCATTATTCAACAAGACACTTTTTGTTCATCAAGAAAAAGATTTCAGTTTATCAAGTCAATTTTTGAACATATTCAAAGAAATTTTTGATGCAACTAATAATCCGAAAAATGGTCCCATCAATTAATTGATCAATTTGAAAGGGAAAACGGGTTGTAACATCGCCAACAACAATCTGCATTTGAAGCAAACCAATGGGTCCTGAACACATTTATCGATAAAAATTCATCAATCAAACAAAAGTTTATGAATCGAATTGAATATCGCACAAAATGCCAACAATGCCATGGAGTTTACAAAACAGAAGCAAACCATCTATTCTTTCCTATTAACTCAAATGATGTTGTATCTGGATTGAATCAATTTTTCAAAACTGAAACATTGACGTTCAACAATAGAGCATATTGTGAAAACTGCAAGAGACGCTGCCACTCAGAACGTCTTGCATCTATTGATCAATTTCCTGATTGTTTAATATTGAGTCACGAATGCAAAGCAAATTCATTATGTCCTCCACCACTTCAATTTGCTGTTTATCAGAAAGAAGATGATAACGTCTTGACTTTTTCAGCTTGCAATATTGCCAGTTATGACGAATATTCGAAAAAAAAATTCTCTGAGAAGCAATTTCACTCAGCATTTGTTTTTGTGGGACAAGTTTTGCACACCAAGCTGAATGATTCTCTTGGACATTTTGTCTCTGTAGCAAGAAATCCGAAAGCATTCAAATGTCCTTTCTGTTTTTGCAACGACAAGAGTGTTCATCCTTTATGTTTTCAGAAATGGGATAGTTTTTGGCAATATTTGGGTGATTCTTTTTGAAAAGTCACAAATGTTTAATTTTCATATAAATTAAAAATGACATATTTTGCTCTTTTTTTTGTTAACATCAACCAAACTTCTCTAATATGAAATCTATTTCTGGATAATGCTATTTCACACATTCTTAAAAAGATTCGTGAGGGGAAACAAAAATTTGAGCAAAATATGAATATAATTTTTTATTTGAAAATTAAACATTTGTGACTTTTCAAAAAGAATCACCCATTTGAACAACAAAAATTATCAATCTTCACTGACATACTACGTCAAAATAGATGAGCACAATGATTTCTCATTTGTAAATGAAGGAATTGAAAAACACAAACGAATAAATCAAGATTTTACATGCCACACATTAAGCAAATCAGTTGTGAAGGGAATTGAACATAGAACAATGAGCGAACAGTTTTCTTGTGCATTGAATAATTAAACACATGATGTCTCAAGTGAACTTAATGAATATCAGTCAAAATACAAGATTTTTTCACCTAATGAAAAAAGACTAATAGACAAACCAAAGACAAAACTTTGGGAGGATTTTGTGAGGGAAACGAATATCAAAATTTCCCTTTCATATTTCTATAAGCTTACGGTTCAGTTCAGCAGAGCCAAGCGTCGAACTGATATGTGCGGATTATGCAATAAACTTGAGCAACTTCAGAGCAGAAAAGATCAACCAGTGATAGGAAATAAATTCCATGAAGAAAAAGAAAAACTGATATCTCTTCTTGGACGTCATCGCGCAATTGCAGAAATGCAGCGCAAGCACTATTCCGATACACTTTCATCTTTGAAGGAAAATGAAGTTCTGTGTGTTTTTGACTTTAAGGAAAAATGGAGAATTCCACTTCGAAAAGATCAATTGCAACAAGAATTTTACACATATAAACAACTTTCTCATTTCACAGTCATCACATTTCAACGTACTAACTCGATCACCTACAAAAGAACATACAACTTTCTTTCTCGCTGCCTCACAAATGTTTTTAGATTTGTTATTGAGTGTTTAACATCTGTTCTGAGTAGATCGTGTTATCGTAACACCAAAACATTCAAATTTTTTTGTGATGCAGGTCCACATAATCGAAATCGATATGTGCTGCACTTCATTTTATCCAACAAATCTTCCCTTTTAAAGAAAAAGAAATGCATTTTGAATTTTTTCTGCGAACATCATGGCAAGAACATCTGCGACAGCGAATTTGGTGTTCTTGTCAATGCAATAAAGTCAAATATTACAACGGAAAATATTGAATCATTAGAAGATATGATAGAATTTCTTAAAACGCATACAAACAAATCAACTGTATCATCTGAAGAATACCATCACCAGAAATCTTCGAATTCTAAAAATGGATCAATTGAAATTCACGAACGGTATTTTGAAGAATATATTCCGACTCAGCAAACAACTTGGCCATCTCTTTCGATTGCAAATATGAGAGACTATCTTTCCTTCGAGAAAACGGGAGATAACATTTGTGGCTCAGCGGTTGGATTTCTTTCACAGCGGGCATTGATAAATTTGGAGGGGAAAGTGAAGAAGGAGAATATCGAAAAAATCGCAAGAATTCAAATAACATCAAAACCAGAATGTGAGTTTGCTCAACCTTTTTTGCTGCAACAATCTATTCAAAATCTTGAAAGAAGATCTTCACTTCTTAAAAGCTCAGATTTTTCTTTATCTTTCAACAATTCTTATTCATTTTTTAAAAAATAACTTAAAACAATGTGTGTTTTCATGCATGCTTAGCCAGTTTTCACAGGGAGAAAGCTGGACAAGACTTTGCGAATTTGATAGAATAGTTTTTAACTTTTCTGTCCGGACCTGGATATGTCGTGTTGCCTCCCAGGTGCATAATTGATTGTACGCTATATTCAAACATTAAACCTTATTTATTTTTCATTTTTAATTTATTTTTTTATTTTTTATTTTTTATTTTTTATTTTTTATTTTTTATTTTTTAATTTTCATTTTTAAATTTAAAATATAATTTTTATGAGCTGAAAGAAGTGAGCATTTTCTATCAAAATTTAGATAAGAGCAATGGCATAGAACTTCTGAACAAATTTCACATTTAATTTTGTGATTATTTTCGATTCTTTGTGATTTATTTGCATAATCTTCTTTTAACTTTAATTTTCGAATTCGTCAAACTTGGTGGATTGGAATCTTTTTTGCTGCTTCATAAACGAGTTTTCTTTTTTTGATGAAGTAATGTGGCTTTATTATTTATTAATCGATATGTCATGGTTTTTTTTGTGATCTCCATTAGTTTGCATGTCAAAATTTTTCAGTTTTTTTAATCATCTTATTTTTTTTAAGTTGATTAAGAAATAAAATCTTTGATTTATCGTTTTGTTTTTTCGTTGATTTATCGAATATTTATTGGTGGTGATTTTTTTTTTTTTTAATTATTCGTTGGCTTTTTTGTTTGTTTTTTGAATTAGTGATATCTTTTTCTGATTGTTTCCATTTGTTTGTTTGTTCGCTATTATTTCAAAATGAAAAATGGATTTCTTTTTGTGAATATTGTTTTTCTTTGAACAGATTGAAGATTGATAAAATAAAAAAAGATTGTATAATTGCAATATAATTATAGAAAAAGAAATTGATATTCAGAATGTACAGTTTCAGTTCTTTTCTATCGAAATTTTCTGAAACATATCAAATGTGAAATACGAGTTCATTTGCGTGAAAAGGACTGATTATAAAAGTTGAACAGCTGCATCATATATAGGACTTTTCACCGTCTGTAGATGTTTGTGAATGTTTCTTTGATCAGGATTTGTGAGTTTTTTATTAATGAACATATTGGCAATTTCAACATTACTTCGATTTTTTTGATCAATTATTCACCTATTTGAAACATCAGCAGAATGTGATCAATAAAAACAAATCTTTATTGTCTCATGTCATAGATTACGTTTGCGATTTCTCATGGGATAAAAAAACGATTCGAACAATTCTCAATAGGCGATGAAAGTTAATTGATGTTCGTATAGCAAAGATGTTGAGCAAAAGAAATAAACAACATGTGAAAGGATTATCATCGAAAATTCGAATGATTACCTTTTGAGTTCTACAGAAGCAATATGGTTTTTAAACAGTTAAAAACAATAAGTTATTATTGTTAAAAAAAAACTTGGAACAATTAGCAAACCCGAATATCTTGCTGAACACTGATATAATTGAACTTTTTTCCGGTCAGAAATAAAATGATCATTTCTGCATGCTTTTTCTCTGTTTGAATCACAAAGTTAATCATTTTTATCACTGAAATTGGTAACAGATATTCAGCATAATTATAATCATTCTTTATTTAAAACAAAAAAAAAATATGCTGACCCGCATTAAAGTTGTGTTTTGTTTCAGAAAGGAATTTCGAAAAATTCGACAGAGAAAATATTTTTTTATGTTTCACATTGATCCTTTTCAAATATTTTTTTTTGAATCGAATATTTTCTATTATTTCATTTGAACATGAAAATTCTTATAAAAAAATGAGCTGCGGGAACTATTTTTTTAAGCAACGGATTCAAAACAGTTTTTCTCAACTTTTTTGTATCTATGAACAAATTTATGATCTCAAAAATAATATCCCATATATATGATCATCACCGATAATATATAAATGAAATTATTAGTGAAAAAGAAAGCTGAAGGAAGCAATGTGTTCATTGCGTTACAGATAATATGAAACAAGATTGGAAAGGATTGCACACATTGTGAATGAAAATATTGTCAGGCTGGTCGATGGAGTCAAATACGGTGGAATAAGCAAAAAATCTTTGGAGCACGCTGTTAAAGCTATAAAAAAATGGCAGGCTGATTGTAAAAGTAGGGCATCAACCAATTATAAGAGGCGAAAAATAAAAGCAATTCTTGGAAGAAGTTCCAATAGAATCTCGATCTGGGACAAGCCTCACATTACGAAAAGCGCGCGATCTGGTTTGTAATTGTCATTTGAATTGCATATTAATTTGTATTAAGATGGAAAATATAATTAACGATAGTGAAGAAGAAGGAGAAAATGAAGAAAAGATTAAAAAGACAGTAACTCTAAAGACAGTTAACGCCTTCATACAGAGACATCCGGAACTGAAGTCATCGCCGCCAAAGCAAGTTGATATAAACAGATTTGCAGCATCTTGTCAGAAAGTTTTAAAGCCGTGGTATTCCGAATTACAAGTATCACCAGATGCAAACAAATATCCAAAGGAATTAATCTTCTATGTCGATGAATCTTCGCTTCGAATTCCAACTCCTACACGTGGCGTTGTAGTTCATCCTGCAGATGAACAAGCTGGATTTAAAAAGACTGCCGAAAGGATGCCGAATGCTACTCTCGTTGCTGGAATCGCTGCTGATGGCTTCTCGCTTCCGTCTGTTGTGCTAAGCTGAGTGAAACCCTTCCGAAAGAACAAGCAACACTATAAACTTCGTCGCTTGACATTTGGCCAAACACAAACGGCTGGATGGATAAAACAGCATTCAAAAAATACGCCTTAACAGTTCCAATGTTGGCTATCATTGACAGAAGAAAACATATCTCGAAATAATCTCATCATTGCCTTCTTCTCCTGGATTCACACTCATCGCGTGCAGATCCAACGACATGGAGACAGTTCAAGGAAGCTGAAAATGATGTCGTTACCTTCGTTCCACACACTGCACACATATCGCAGCCACTGGACATAGGAGTAATTGCAGTGTTGAAGTCAGAGCTTTTAAACAATTACAGCTCTCTATCATCCACCTCCTCATCTTCAAAAAGAACAGCCATCACTGATGTGTTGCCACAAGCCCTTCACACAGCATTCGCTACATCTGTTATCAAAAAAGCCTTCGTTAACAGCGGAGTCCTCAGCAATGGATCTGGATCGGTTCTTATGAAGCTTCCTCAGTTTTCTCAATACTCCATTCCTTCTCATTCCCATTGTTTCGACTTCTTCGGAAAAGAAATAACCAAAGAAAAGCTTCTTGATGAACTAAATGAATATAATGAAAAGCACAAGATGAAAATTGAAGAAATTGAAGAAAAAGAAAAGGAAAATGAAGAAAATGTTGAAAAAGAAAAGGAAATCGAAGAAGAAGAATTGCCTTTGGAGAAAAAAGTGAAAAGAAAATACAGAAAAATTAAGAATGATGACGATGAAACAGGTGATGAATTTGACCCGTTCGAACGTGAAAATGGAAAAAGAAAAGTTAAAAGAGTTATTGATTCGAGTTTTGGATTTTTTTGATGTGTTTTTAACTTTTTTTCATTTCAAAACATTTTGGTGCCAATAAAGAAAAAAGTTCCAATAAAAAGATAACCCTATATAACGATAACAAATAATATATTTTTGATTGCGAATTGATTCAAAATTCATAACGACAACAAAGTTTATTGAGTTTCATTCGAAAAAGAGGAAATAAAAATTTTCGGAATAAAAAATATTTTCTAAATAAACAACAAAAAATTTGTTTCAGAGAAAACATTTAAATACATAATTATGAATTGTTATCAAAAACGAAACAAACGATTTTGTAATGCACATGTATCTTTCGAAACCATATACCAAATTTTGATCCAGTTGATTGAAAATTGATGTTGCTTAATTAAGAGGATGAGTTTCAGCATTGATGTTTTGTGATTTTTAATTAAAACTTAACTTCAATTATTCAATCAATAAGTTTTATTTGTATTTTATCCATTGATGAAATAAATTTTTTATTCATTTCCTTTCAAGTTTAACTTTAACAACTCAAGAAATCTGTAAAGGATGTTTAAGATATATTTAATAATTATTATTGAGCCAAGTCTAAAGTTGGAGACTGAAAACACAGCAGCAAAATCACAATGAAAATCCCATGAACAAAACGAACCTCATTCAGTACGATTTATTTTTTTTAAAATTCCTTTTTATACTCATCAATTCAAAACAAGAATTATCAACAATTAGTTTCTTGCGGAATTCATTGTTGCCTGAAGGAAATGGAGTGAATCAGCAGCTCTTTCACTCCAGGCAGTCACTTTCTTTTCCATTTGTGCAACGTGAAAACGAGAGAGCATTCGCGGCTTTATGTCAGTTATAACCACAAGTTTTTCGATCTTTTCAAAGAAAAAAGAAAAAAAAATAACATAAGAATTGAAAATATATCAAGAAAGATAGAAAATACATCGCAAATTTCGTTAAAAATATTAATAAAAAATTTAAATAATTAATCGTTTTTCATTCAATTATAACAAATCTTCATTAAGTTTTGAAATTCAACTTCACTTTTAACCCTCACAATAAATTTCATCATTTTTCCCTCCTTTCTTTTTTCTTTAACTTTTTCTTTTCATTTCTCTTTTCCCATTTCTTTTAGCTAATCTCCAATTGAAAATGAATTATCACTTATTTCTCTTTCTCTTTCTCTCTTTCTCCACAAACCTCGTCTATTCTCCCTGTTATAATTCCCGTTGCAAACGACTTCAGAACCAGAAATTCGACCATCGCAGGAGAAACCTGCGCCACACGCTGGACGTCTTCGAAGGAAATCACCCGCTTTTCGACGGGAAGCGAAAAGACATACGAAACAATCGAAGCCACACGCAGCTTGTCTCTCAAAACAGAGGAGTGCTCGAGAAGAATTGGCTGGATGAGAGAGAGAGAAAGAGAAAGAGAAAGAGAAAGAGAAAGAGAAAGAGAAAGAGAAAGAGAAAGAGAAAGAGAAAGAGAAAGAGAGAGAAGAAGAAGAAGAAGAAGAAGAAGAAGAAGAAGAAGAAGAAGAAGAAGAAGAAGAAGAAGAAGAAGAAGAACAAGAAGAAGAAGAATAAGGAGAAGAAAAAGAAGAAGAATAAGGAGAAGAAGAAGAAGAAGAAGAAGAAGAATGAAAAACAATAAAAAAAAGTATGTTTTATACAAAATTTATTTCAGACGCATAATTGATTATGTTTTCCGAAATAAAAAAAAAAGACGAATTCCTCACTCCATTCAATTTATTTCTAAAATTCTCATTTAAAAAAAAAATATGATCACTTTTAATAATTGTCAATAACTTTTCTTTATGAAAGATAGATATATTTAAATATATTCTAATTTCTTTTCATTTCATCTCTTTCTCTTTCTCTTTCTCTCTTTCTTTTCCCCCAATTCTCAATTCTCTATTCTCAAAGCACAACACTCCAAACCTGTGTTCTCATCACTGCGTCGTGTTCTGTAATGAATTTTTTGTACTTTTGAGAATCTCCTTCATCGAATATAAGCACAAGCTCGTGTAGCCACTCGTCTTCTGTTCCCTTCAGAGACTGAAACAGCGGGTGCGAAGCCTAAAATGACAGGTTGAATCAAATATATGAATTTGAAAGATTGAAAGTTAGATAACAGGAAGAGAGGAATGATAAAAAGATAAATAAATAAATAAATAAATAAATAAATATGTAAATGAAAATAACGCCGTTTCATAATCAAAAAGAAAAGAAAAGATTATTGCTTTTAAACAAAATAGATTCATACAAGTTCTCCAAAAGTGTATAGAGATGGAGAAACAATAGCTGAAACAGCAAGACTCTTTGCAATTTCTCTTTGAACTTTGAGTTTGATTTGCTTCATGGGTGTTCGAGATAGATATTGAAGCATATGATGATAAAAGCCAAGAAAGTCGTGTGACAACTATTTTCGTATAAATATTTTTTATTAAATAACAAATATTATAAAATACAGAAAAATATTATTCATATATTTGTTGGTGGAAATAAAATAAATATGTACCTGACATTTTTCTGCAATAACTAAATGATATAATGCAACAACAGGTTCTTCAACTGGTGCCTCCAAACTTAAATGAATTGTTGGGTTTACATATCCAATTCGTTCCTCAATTAGTGGAGTTACTTCAGATATTAATTGATCAGCTAGCTCTCTTCCTTTAAGCATTGAAATGAACCCAGTTGAAGATGAAGTGGAAGAAGATGAAGATTCCTCAAGTGTTCCTTCATCGGTGAATTGTAAATGCTGTGCAATAGATAAAGTGATAATCAAATAAGAATCAAGATGATTCATTTTCATTTGCTCATCGAAAGTTCCACGAATTTTTGCCAAAAATGAAACGGGATCTTTAAAAGAATATTAAAAATCATTTACACAATAAAATAATCAAGCGGAGAAATAACAAACTTGGAGTTGTTTTTGCAATTGTTGTAACAATTTTTGCCCACTTCATTTCATTCATATAAGGAAATAATCCATTAACAATAGTTTCATATAAAGAAGTTAAGTCCATTTCCTCATGATTATCGATATATTGTAAAATTTCCTCAGTTAACTGATGCCACAACCTGAATGATTTATATAAAATAAAAACAATATTAATAATAATTTCTCAAATCAATACAAAAGATATAAACTTCTTTCTCTTAAGTTCCTCAAGCGGGCCCAAGTCTGTCATTTTTTCAATATATTGATCGAATGTCCCTTCATTCATTAATTAATTTATTCGATTCAATTAAACAATAAGAAATGAATGTTACAGATGAAGTCAAACAAATTTCAACAAAGCAAAAACGGCAACTGCTCTTTTGAAAAAAATGTTCTGGCTTCAGATCAATTTTCAATTCGTATTTTTTGTGATGGAAGATGTGGCTTTCAAACAATTGGATGTTCAGCAATATGAACTTGCAAAGTATTTTTTAACTTTTTCTTTTTAAAGAAAAGAGTGAAATTATTCATGATTTTCAAGAATTGAATTAGATATTTTATTCGGTGAAAATTCGTTTAATTCAGAAATACTACCTCGTGCATATGCTATCAAATATGGCCTACAAAATAGTCCTATTCGAGGTGTTTGTTGGAGATATTTTTTAAATGTTCTTACAGGGAAAATTGGAACTGAATGGATTGAACAAATTAATGCTTCAAGGAAGCAATATCAGCATTTAAAAGCAAAGTATAAAATAGAAAAATATATAGATATTGGAGATTCCGCAACTTCTCCGTCTTCTTCTTCTGGAGAGTCACCAGATTCGGCAGAAAGCATTATTCCATTGGATCTTCACAGACTTTTTGTTGGAATTCCATTTTTCAGACAAGACCATGTTTTGGATTCTATAAATTCTATTTTAACCATTTGGGCGAGAGAAAATCCAAAAGAAAGCTATCAACAAGGGATGCATGAACTTGCAGCTTGTCTTTATGCAGTGATTTGGACAAACACAGTACCAAAATTGCAGCTTCAGGGTTTGACAAAGAATAGAACAGACAGCAAGCTTGTTAAAGGCAAAAAATCCACAAACGAAGTGACATTTCCTTCTCAGATTCCCAATTTTATGGAAACTCTTTTCGATGATTCATATGTTGAAGCTGACACATACTCACTGTTTGATATGCTTATGTCAAACATTAAAAATTGGTATTTCGACCCAGAATTCGATAAAATGCAGGAAGAACGACAGAAGCAGATGCAACTACAAAGGCAAAAACAAAAGGAACAACAATCCACTTCTCAAAAAAGTGAAGATGGAGAGCAAAATTCAAGCAACGGAGAAATAAAAACTGACATTTCTCCGAAATCTGATACAGAAACTGATCCGCCTGCTTATATCAGCTCTTCAGAAAATGACACAAGTACTTCTTCTTCAGTGAAGCCTACACCTTCTGATGACAATACACAAAATTCTTCTTCAATAAACACAGATTCGGCTTCTTCAGTTGAAGGTGCCTCAAGCAAAAACACCTCAGAAGATGCTTCTGTAGAGCCTTCTGAGTCGAATTCTTTCAATTCTCCTTCTCCTCCTTCTTCCTGTTCCTCTTCTTCTTCTCCCTTTTCTCCTTCTCCTCCTCCTTCTCCTCCTCTCCGCCTCCTCCCCAACATCGTCCTCGAGTCCCAGCGCTGCTTCTCCCTCCTCAAAGCCCGCGACGAAGCTCTTTACAACCGCTTCCTGTATTTCTCCGTGGAACCACAATTTTTCCTGCTCCGCTGGCTCCGCATGCTATTTCTCCGAGAATTCTCCCTCGAAGTCACATTCATCCTCTGGGACTCTTTGTTCGCTGCCAACCACCCTCTTCTTCTCGGCACTCAGTTTGAAAGCGTGATCGAAGTGGCCGTGGCGATGATGGCTGCGATGCGTCCTGTGCTGATGAGCGAAGAGACCGACGTGAATGATGCGCTGTCTCTATTGATGCATTTCCCCGCGGTTGAAAGGGAAGACGTGGGCACGTTTGTTGGCTGTGCGCTGGAGACGAAGAAGGCGCTGAGGCAGTTGTGGGTCGGGGACAGAGGCGTGGGGGAGATCAGGGTGTGTGCCGAATGGCCAGAGGAGATGAGGGAGAAGCATGAGGCGCTCAGGAGCTTGCAGGAAGGGCTGGAGGGAAAAGGGGGAGGAAGTGGTGGAGGAAGAGGAGGAGGAAAGGGAAGAGGAGGGGGAAGAGGAGGAAGAGAAGAGAAGGAGAGAGGGAGAGGGAAAGAGGAAGGAAAACAGAAGAGAAGAGAAAGAAGGAAGGAAGATTCTTTGAGTGGTTCTGAGGGGGTTGGCAATGTTGCTTCGGTTTCATCTTCGTCTTCTTCGTCTTCTTCAAATTTTGTGGAAAAATATGCAACTTCACCGTCTTCTCCTTCTGTTTCACCAAATTCATTAACAACAACTTCATCATCATCATCAACAGCAACAACAATATCTTCCTCTTCCTCTTCTTCTTCTTCTTCATCTCTTTCTCTTTCTTCTTCTCATCAATTCCTTCCCTCTCCCTTTTCAGTCAAAACAAACATGTCCTCCCCAACTTCTGTCTCTTCCACAATGTCTTCTTCTGTTTTGTTCGCAAAGCCAGCTTCTTCTCCTCCTTCGAATTTCCTTTCGTTGGATACTTCTTATCAATTCAATCCAATTACTCCTTCTTCTTCTGTTTCTTCGGATTCTTCTTCTTCTTCTTCCTCCTCCTCTTCTTCTTCTCCCTCCTCCTCCTCCTCTTCTTCTTCTTCTTCTTCAAAGAACCCTTCTGATTCTATCAGCACTTCAACTGACTCTCAAAACAGCTCTTCTTCCATTTCAGACATTCATCTTTCTCCTCCTTCTCAATCACCACCATCAACTATACCACCTGATTCAACGCTTTCTTCTTCCTCCCCTTCCCCTTCACCTTCCCCTTCCTCCTCCTCCTCCTCTTCTCCTTCTTCATCATCCCCCTCCTCTTCTTTCTCTTCCTTTTCTTTCCCCTCTTCTCCTCTTTCTTCTCCTCTTTCTTCTTCTTCTTTTTCCATATCTCCAATTTTCACTCCGCCAACAGTTGAGCATTTGCTCTGTGCCATTCCCAAACTGGAGAATTTGATTAATCCTCACCCGCCTTTCTTCGACATCAATGGAGAAGAAAAGAACACGCAGCAAAATGCTTCTTCTTCTTCTCCTTCTTCTTCTTCATCTATTGATTCAATATCATCTTCTTCTTCGTCTCCTTTATCTTCTCCTTCTCCCTCCTCTCCTTCTCCTTCTTCCCTTTCTTCTTCCCTTTCTTCTTCCTCTTCTTCTTCCTCTTCCTCTTCCTCCTTCTCTTCTTCCTCTTCCTCTGACCCGCCCCCATCTCGCGATCTTCTTCTCCATCGCCTGCAGAACGCGACTGAATCCGTTCTGTCTGAACAAGAATGGAGCGATGCCCTGGGCCAGCGCTATGCGAAGAGAGGAGAACAGTTCATCTGCATTGGAAGGTCGTTCATTGGAGATTTGGCAGAGGGGAAAACAGGGAGTAATAATAGTAATAATAGTAATGGTTATAATAATAAAAGTAATAAAAATAATAAAAATAATAAAAATTTCAATGGTCACAGAAAAAATGATAGTGCAAGCCAAAACGGGCAAAAAGTGTATTTGTATGCAGCAGACTGGGAGCAGATTTGGGTGAACACGCAAAAGGCGTTGAAAGGCTGGTGGAGCAGCACAGCTTCGATTGTGTCGTGGTCGTTTTCTGCTGTTGGAGGAATGTTCAAGACAGTTGGCTCTTGGTTTTCGTCACCAATGAAGAAGGAGAAGATGGAGAGGAGAGAAGGAGAAGGAGAAAGAGAAAGAGAAAGAGACGGAGAGAATAAAAATGAATGGAGAAAGAGAGGAAGAAGAGGGAGAGGGAGAGGGAGAGAAGAGGAGGAGGACGATAAAAAGCAGAAAAGCCCCTTTTCAGCAGCGCAGGATTCGCCAATTGCTTCTCCGCCTTCTTCTTTTTCCTCCTCTTCGCTTTCATCTTCGTCTTCGTCTTCGTCTTCACCTTCACCTTCACCTTCAATGTCATCTTCCATCACATTATCTTCATCTTCTCCGTCATCGTTGTTACAGTCATCATCATTGGAAGACTCAGAACATTCGACTTCGGGAGAGTTCCAGATGGTTGACGAAGAGCACATCAAAACAACTTCTGATGAAAATGAGTGAACAGAATTATGAGGTGATTGCGAATACCTTTTGGCTGATTTTATTTTATTTTATTTAATTTTCGTAATTTTTGCAAATCTCATCAAAATTATTTATTTTTTCATTATTTCAGAATGAAGTTTTATTTCGTTTTGTTTAATGGCAGGTATTTTTTTATTTATATATTTTTCAAAATGAATCAAATTGGATGGGAAAGGAAGAAATGTGTCTGTTGAACAGTTCATCACAAAAATTAATTGGAATTTCACTAAGAAGCATAATTTTCAATGATGAACAAGATGTTTCCTTTGTGAGCAAAAATTTATTAACAACTTATTTGAAACAAGTTTCTTTTTCTTTTTCTTTTTCTTTTTCTTTTTTGATTGGATGTCAATATCATATCCATTGCATTGCCTAATTGTTTTGGCTGCTTCTTCTTGACAGATGAGAAAATTAGCTTTGTGTTTGTGAATAGAAATGGAAAACAAAACTTGCAGAAGAATTAACAAAGAGTTGAAAAGAATGAATTGTTAACATTACATTTTTATTGGTGAAGAAGATGCAAAAGAAGAGGAAGAGGAAGGGGAGGAAGAAGAAGAAGCAAAATTAATAAATAAACGATTGAAGCTAACAAAATGAGATGATTAGCTTGGAGGAATTGTAATAAAAAGCAACATCAAATAAAATTGGTTGAAATTCAGCAAAAACAAACGTTATCTTGCTTCTTCTTCCATTTTTGTGTGTTCTCAGAAACAACGTCTTCTCAATCTTTCACGTATTCAACTCCATCTTTTTTTTTCTCTGACAAAAAACATGAAATATTTGGAAACCATTCTTTTCATTCAAAATCTTCCGCTTTTCCTTCACTTCTTTCTCATAAATAATCTTTCTTCCAAAATAACTCTTCGCAAAAACCCAATGCAATGCATCTTCATTATTTCTTGAATTTTTGTTTTTCTTCTTCTTTGCCTTCTCCTTCTCCTCTGTTCTTATTCTTCAAAGTCATCAAATCCCTCGCTTTTTGAAAAGCATGAAAAAAACAATAAAAATACAAAAAATTTATTTTTTTTAAAAAATATATATAAAGCAAACCTTTTGATTTGTTTGTCATTTTCAATTATTGTTCATTTGAAAATACACATTTTCTTCAATAAAAATTCATCATTCCATCCTTTTTCAATCGTTTCTGTAACATATTCTCCAATCATCCATTTCAAAAAGTGTTCTCATTTTCGTTTGAGAAGGTTTCTGATCCTTCTGAAAAAAGAGAGATTTGGAATTTTAACAATTCCTTCTGATTGAATCAAAAATTTATTTCGTCCAGCACCAATCCAATCTTTTCGCCTCGACATTCTTTCCACATGAACCAGTTGTTCGAGCAAGGCATTCTTCCAAGAAAAGTGAATGTCAGTCATTCATTCAGTTTATTTGGTTCATGCACTCTGAACAATTAAAAAAAATAAATATACAAAAAAAAATATTACAAACTTCATCTTTGCCAAAAATTCTCAACAGTATTTCTTTCCGAAAAGCAATTTTCAAATGTTGTTTATCCATCTCTCAAATCAAATGCCTGCAAAACGAACAAATGATATTATAAAAAAATCATTCACAAACCAGAAATGAGCAAACATATAAATTGGCATTCTTTAAGTATCTTCCACCTTTTATCTTTTTTTCAGTCAGCCAATGATAATATAAACCATTTCTTTCATATTTGTTCGCAAAACTGTCTAATCAAATGGTTATGCAAACTGTTAACTCTTTTGCATTAAAATATTTGAATCCAATTCCACAGTTTAATGAAAAAAACATTTCTCAACAGAAGGTATGATTATTGGATTCCTTGAAAATCTTGATTGCACGTTCAACAATAGTTTTGAAAAAACAATTCAATCTGAAAACATGACTATGGTTTATCAGATATTTTCCATGCGAATTGGGATCAAAACATAAATGTTTTATGAATAACAAACAATGAAGAAACAAATTTTAGTTAGTTTTGACGTTTTCTTATAACTATTTTTCAAAAATTCATTTACAAATAATTGTCTGTTTTAGTGATTGAATATACAATGCAAACCTATTTGCCAAACAAGCACCAAATTGCATTTGGTTTATAAAATTTTTCTTTCAAAAGATTGAATGATTCATGGTTAAATATTTTTTTAGAAAAAAACAGTTTTATTCTGGACTGCTGTTTAAGAGCAGAATCTTGACAAAGTACTTTTTCCAATTAGTTTCAAAAACAATAATAAGTATTTCGAACTCACATTTTCTTTTTTTCAATAATGTGTTAAAAAAATAAAAAATGATCATTCTCATAATAATTAATTTATCAAATCAAAACTGATTTTAATTCCGTATGAGGGTGCATTTGTTTCTTTTAGCATGTCTGATTCTGGCAGAGACATTTAAATCTCAATTCATCTATGAAACAGCCACATTTGAAAACCAAGGTATTTTTTCAAATACAACTTTTAAACATAACTGTATTTATTTTGGTCAAGGCAACTCAAATGATGCACAGTTTTTCACAACTGGCAATAACATTTATTTTTCAGAACAGAGAAAAGCATCAGGAATGAACAGATGGATGGCAGGAACATGCACAGCGATTTATTCATTTTTTCGGTTTTCCAATGCTTCAGTTGGACTGAAAAATGTGGCAGTGGAATATTCTTCCTCCCCATTTATTCTAATAACAGATAAATCGAATGTGGTGTTGGATTCATGTGTTTCCCACCAAAAATCGGAATCACCTTTTCATTTGATTATCGGGTCAATCTGCCTCACAAACATGACTTTGATCCCCCAAGAGAGTCTTAACCCATCCAGTCTCATATTTTCATCTGATGATTCAAATGTTGCTGTTTTGAGCAATTCTATCATGACAGACCTAGCTATTTCAGCTTCAGACTATTTTCTTGTTTCAGGAAAGAGCAAAAGCGAACAGATTGATAATTGTGCCTTTAAGAACATGTCTGTGAAATCTGATAAGAATAGCGATCATTTTGTGGAACATTCATGTTTTCGAAGTTCAATGGAGAACAGCCTCATTTATTCGTGTGTGAATGTCTTTGAAGGAGGGATATCGAGTGGATCATATTCTTCACAGGAATTCGTCTGCAAAAACACAACAATAAACTTCGGGAAAAGAGAAACAAATGCTCTTCAGAAAAAAGAAAAACTGAACACAACAGAAAGCCAATCCTTTTCGTTGTGTGAATGGGAAGATTGCACAGCACCACAAGGAGGCGCTCTTTATGTGCATGACAATGCAAGTGCCATTCTTACAGTTGAGAATTCTTCATTCACAAGATGCGAAGCAACTTCTACAAGAGGTGGAGGAATATATGCTTTGAAAATTGCTGAATGCATTGTGCATCATTCAACATTTGATCAATGTGTTGCATATGGTTCTTCAGATTGGGGTGGAGGAGGGATTCAGTTTGAGACAATTTATGTTCAGCCAATGGTTGACAATTGTTTATTTAATAACTGTTCTGCTACCAATGACGGAGGAGGAATTGGTTTTTATCAAGAAACTGCTCAAAAACAAAAAAAATGCGTTATTAACTCATTCTTCAAATTTTGTCAAGCGTCAAATTCTTCAACTTCTTGCGGAGGCGCAATTATTCATTGGGATGGAACAATTCAAATTTTATTCTCAAATTGTTTATTTTATCATTGCTCTTCGCTTTCAGGAGGAGCAGTTTGCTTGTTACTGAATGCAAATAACAAAAGAGTTTTGTTTTATTATTGTTTTTTCCACAATAACACAGGCACAAGGTGTGGCTACGATATGTTGCTTCATGGTTCAACATCTAATAATATTGATCCAAGTTGCTATTCAACCGGTCAAACATCATACAGAGTTTGTATAAATTCTAATTCATATACCTATCGGAGTGATTGGCTTCGCAATGATTTTGGAAACGTGAGATTTGTCTCATCAACTGATTCACAACCAAAAGGCAACGACACATATGCATGTGGAATTTATGAATCTTATCCATGCAGCACGATCAGCAATTGTTTGTCTCAGCTTATTCCAGACTTAGTGACCAATGTCGAAGTATCTTCGGGAACGATTATCGAAACAAATAGTTTTGATTGTGGAACAGACAGTTTCACTGTTTATGGTCAAAGCAATATGAGCACAGCAATCCATACAGAATTTGAAGCATCTGGGTTATCTCTATTTTCGGTTTCGACAGGCACATTGACTGCCAGAGACTTTGTTCTTGTGCATGACTCGGCTCATCCGAATAACCGTGGGTCAAGGCTGTTTGAGATAAGTGGAGCAGGAGGAATGAGCGTCAGCAAACTGAACATATCTTTTGGGAGCGGACAATCAGCAGAAACAGCTTTTTCGACAGAACTGTTAAACATTCAGAATGGGATGTTTCAGATGGAACATGTGAACTGGGCAAAGACGATTTCCACAAATTCGCTGTTTTCGCTTTCTTCGACAAATGAGATTTCATTGACACTTTCAGAGTGTGCCTTGGATGGGATTGAGAGAACAACGAGCGGAGCAGCAGTGATATCGTTTTCGAATGACAAGGCAAATATTGATGTGAATTGTTGCACTTTTGAAGGATGTGGAAGCAGAACATCAGCTGATGGGGGATCGATGATGCTGTGCGTTGGGAATGGAAATGAAGTGAAAGTGAAAGACGGATCTTTTGATGGGTGCTATTGCTCAGCAACATATGGATTTGGGGGAGGAATCCTTCTTCGATTGTCGACTGAAAATCCCAATTTCCTGATCTCCTCTTCATTTGGAACAAACACAGCCAAATGGGGAAGAGACATCTTTGTCATTTCACCCAATCTGGAAGAAACAGCAAAATCAGAAAACATCACATGCGTGGAAGCCTCTTTGGATTCTCTTGAGAAAGTGAGAGGATATGACAATGGAGACACGAGTTTGGCTATTCCTCTGTGCATCTATCTCCTCCCCACCCCAGAAGAAATATATGTGAGCAATTCTGAGGCATCCAATCATTCGCGCTGTGGAATTGTCCAATTCCCTTGTTTGACAATGAAGCACTCCCTCACAAGACAAACAGGAACAAAGAAAATTGTTGTGAATGGAATGATTATGATGAGCGATGAATTGGCATTTGGTGAACAGAAACATGAAATCCGAGGAAAAGATGGGGAAAGTGGTTGGACAGTCTCTGATTCAAGTGAGACATCCAATTCAGCGATGATTTCAGCCAGTGTTGAAACAGAATTATCAAAACTCATCTTTTCTCTTCCATCTTCCCTGCCTCTTCACTCCACTTTCATTTCATCCTCATCATCATCAATAACTCTGTCTCAATGTTCGCTTTCTCTTCAAAATCCATCATCAGAATTGACAATTCTGTTCTTGTCTGTTGGGTCAGGGATCCTGATAATCGACAAATTCTCAGCTTCATCAATCACTTTGAGTGGAAATCCGCTGATTTCATTGTCTGGAAGTGGAACAAATACCGAGTTGATGAGCACACTGTGGTTGAACATGACGAACAGCAATTTCACAGAAATAGAAAGAGCAGCTGGAAGTGGAGGGTGTGTAAGCATTGACAACAGCAATGATGAAAATACAAATGCAGAAATAAATATTGAAGAGTGTGTTTTTGATGGATGTTCTGTGCTCACTGATGAAAGCAGAGGAGGAGCCATTGATGGTCAGTTGAAAGGGAGCATTCAAATGAATGTTATTTCATGCACATTCACAGGATGCACAGCACCAGCAGAAGAACGGAAGATTGGGTTTGGAGGAGGGATGGCACTGAAGCTGATTGATGGCTTTTCTTCATTTGTGATCTCATCCCCTGTTTTTGAGGCAGACAAGCCGAATGTTGCCAGACATGGAAATGACCTGTTTGTTGAATCGCCAAACTTGACAAAGAGCATCACAAACACCTCTCTTCCATATGTGACTGGGCATCTGGCAGATATTTCGTTGGATTCTATGAGAGGCTTTGATGGGAGTGACACAACGAATGCCATTCCGCTGGTCAATTTCTGGCGAGCAATTGGATCAGAGATATTTATTGGGAGCGAAGGTTGTGATGTGTGTGTGTGTGGATTCTCAGATTATCCGTGTCTGTCGATGGATTATTCATTGGATCGATTGCCAGAAGGAAATGAAAGGAATGTCAGCATCATTGGAAAAGGGTATCTTCGGAAGAGTGTTGATGCGAGTGGAATATCAGTGAAATCGGATGAGAGCAGCATGTGCTCATTGGAATGTGTCTCATCGCTTGAAGGAGCAGAAGAAGCAGCAATGAAGATTTGTGGCATTTCCAATTTGGAACTGATCAAGTTTGTGCTTCCATCTTCATTCGCAAGTGGAGTGGATGTTTTGATGCATGTTGGATCAAGCGAGGGATTGTTGACTGTGAAAGACTGCTCATTCACCAAAAAAGGAGATGAGAGAGAAGAATTGACAGATCATGGGCTGATCAAAGCAGATGGAGGGACAGTTGTGCTGGAATTGGTGACGATGCAATTGTTGAGCTTTTCGCAGGATGTTATTTCTGTGTTGTCAACAACGGTGCTGAATGCGAAAAACCTGACGATGAAGAATATTGAGCTTGAAGGAGCAAGTGGATTGAGGATATCAAAGGGATCAGCTGGAGAGAAGAGAGGGAGCAATGAAGGAGAACAAAACATTAATATTGAGTGGAGTTTGTTTGAAGAAGTCACCCAAGACACAACAGAAAACATCTCGATCATTCGAAATGAGAATGATGAGCCATTGAAAATGGTGGTTCGGAACACAACGATGAAGAGATGCGGAGGGTTGAAGTGTGGAAAGGGAGGAGGGATGTTTTGTGAGTTGAATGAGGGAGGAAGTTTTGAGTGCTCATTTTGCAAGATTTCTGAGTGCTTCTGCTCGACCGCAGGAAGAGGTGGGTGGCTGTTTCTTGAATGCACCTCAATGGATGAGAAGCCTCTGAAGTTTGTGCTGTCGAATATCACGTTCCGAGACAACTCTGCATTGAGAGGGAGCGATGTGTATATTCGATGCCACTCAATCGAGACACAAATTGTTGATGAGCAATTCTTGCTGGATTTCAGAGCACCGTTTGTGAAAGACAAGGCAATATGGGGATGCACAACAGACTCGTTTGCGGGGGAAGAGGATCTGCTGCTGAGGGTTATGAGATACCAGAGCGAGACGATATTTGTATCATCAGTTGCAGAGAATCGCGCAGACAGCAAGCAATGTGGAGAATTGGACACACCATGCCACTCATTGAGCTTTGGAGTGCAGCACATCATTCCATCACTGTATTCACAGCTGCTGATCTTGGAGCAAACAGAAATTGTTGGGAAGTGTGATGTTCTTGATGTGACCATCCGCTCGCTTCAATCTCCCTCATCTGCTTTGGTGTACCTGAACTCAACAATAACCAACGAGGGCAGTATTATCACAACCTCAGAGAATGTTCGGATTGAGAGATTGAAATTCAACTTTGGTCAGTTATTTTCATATTCAGGCAGTTCAATCATTCACGAGGCAAGTGGACAGCTTTCTCTTTCATTTGTTGATTTTTCATCTGTTGGCCAATCAGAAAGCATTGAATCTATTGTTCTCAATTCAACATTGTTGAGCATTGCAAATGGAATTCTTCATGTTGATAACTGCTCAATATCAATGCTTTCATTCCAGAAGCCTTCGTTTTTGTTAAATGGAGATGAGATAAATATTACAAATGTGAAACTGGAACAAATTGAATCGACAACAGATGTGTTTGAGATTGAACAATGTGGAAGTGTTGTATTTAATGGAGTGTCTGCAGATGGAGTGAAATTGTCTGAAGGTTGTGTCATTGCGATAAACGATTCGTCTTCGAGTTCAATTTCAATTGGAATCTCCTCATTCGACAACTGTTCGAGGAATTCAAAAGGAGCTTCTGTTATCACTGCTTCTTCAACTCCAGCTCAAATAATTCTTTCAAATTGTTCCTGTTCAAACTGTGATTCTCTCTCTGTTAAAGGAAGCATTATGGAGATAAGCAATGCAAAAGATGTTTCGTTGCAAATGTGTGAATTTGAAGGAATTCTTTCAAAAGAGAGTGAGAGTGAGAGAAATAATAATTTTGAAGAAATTTGCAAATGGAATGGATCGCTTGTTCACTCAGCGAATTCTTCATTGATGATGAAGGATGTGATTGTTTCGAATGCTTCACAAGGTGGATTGTCAGTGTCTGCAGGTGATGTGACGATTGAGAAAGGGGAGTTTTTGAACAACAATCCATTCATTGAAAAATATCCCTCTCTTCGTCGAAACATCATTTGTTCAGATTCTGCATCATTGACCATTTCTAGCGTGAAAGGAGGAGATGGATTGAAAGAAAATTCTTCATTTTGGATTTTGAATGATGGATGCACACTTGGAGGGATAGCAGGAGAAAGGTCATCTCCATTTTTCATTCCCAAACTGGAAGATGTTTCAGTGAATGAGAATGGCAGCAATGTTGTTGTGAAATTCAAGGGATCACTTCTTCTTCCTTGTGACTTGTTATTCAGATTGATATTCAAAACAGGGGATGTGGAGTTGGTTGAAACATATCCATTTGAGGAAGACAGTTTTGTTTCAGAAACAGAAGTGATTGGAAGAATCCCATCAGAAAATATATCAAATATTGCAGATGAAGCAGAGGTATCAGTGATGATTCTGTTTGGAAAGCAATTGGCTGCAACCTCTCCGCAGATTGTGAAGAACAAAACAGAACCAAAGACTGGAAATGATAAAGTTGTTGAAGGAGGAAAAGAAGGAAAATCATCATGGGCTGTGATAATTGCCATAATATTTGTTGTTTTGTTTTTGATTGTTCTGATTGGATTTATTTTGTTTGCTGTTCGATGGAGAAAGGCAAAGAATGAGAACAAAGATCTGAGAGAGATTGTGAATGACACAGTGAGGAAGGATCCGAAGCTGATTGAGATGGTGACAATGGAGCCATCGCCCGAGGAACAGTGGAGGAGAGCAGAGAGGGAAGCAGAGAAGAAGAATGAAGAGAGGATAAAGAAGAGGGTGTATGCAAAAAGCTTGGGACATTCAGAATCGTCAGAGCATCTTCTTTCTGAGAGTGGTTCCACTGAGTATATTTTGGGGAGAGATTCAGACAAGATCCCTGAATGGATGCTGGAGAAGGTTGAAGAGGAAGAGATACGAAAGAGATCACCATCACCATCCATTTCATCCACTTCCACCACTTCAACAACAGATTCAGATTCAACATTTGTTCGGGGAGAAGAACTGTGCCCCACCACGTCGTCGATGTCGAATCTGGTGGATGTGATGGCGTGTTCGTCTCCCCATGAGAAACTGATTGTGGATTTGAGGGATTCACTGTTCATGCTGCTTCATGGAAGGAACAAGACAAAAGAGATGGCAATAGGCACTCTGCAGGAGAGGGAGGTGACAGCTGCACAGATCCTGTTCTGGGTGGCGAATCTGGCACTCCACTCGTTCAATGAAATGGAGAATCCTCTGTCATCGCTTGCCAATCTCACTCCGCACATTGTGCTGTTCTCGGAACACATGGTGATCTGTATTGTTTTGCACTCCGACTTTTCATCAGACTCTGACAGTTCATCTATCTCTTCAAGCTCCACCATGGTCACATCTTCCTCTGATATTTCAGTGATGAGCGAGAGATTCACCAAGTCGCCACCTCCATCATCAGCGTTTGAGGATGATGAAGATGAAGAAAGAAAAGAGTGTCTGAGGTGGAAAGCACCAGAGCTGCAGATGAACAAGAAGATGGGAGCGACAAAGGAGTCAGTGGCATTCTCGATTGGGATGATGCTGTGGGAGTGTCTGACACTGGAGATTCCATTTGATGAGTATGAGGGTGAGGTGGCAGGGCAGAAGATAGTGAATCACGAACGACCGAACATGTCAGCTGTGAAGGAGTCGAATTTCTTTGAAATCATCCGAGCTTGCCTGTCTGCTCAGCCAGAAGACAGACTGAGCTTGGCAGGGCTGAAGCGAGAGTTCATCCAGCGATTTCCTGCAGGAGCAGCAATTCTGACGATGTCAGATGCGATTGATCTGGAGGAGACAACAGAAGATGGGGAACACATGACGAGTGTGAATTCTTCAGATATCACAGGAACTTTGAAGACAGAGAAGTGAATGAAGAGTTGGTGACAATTGTGTTTTTGTTGGAAAAATGTATTTGTTTCCAAAGCCGCCTCAATGTTATCTTTTATCAGTCTGAGAGAGGATCTCTCTTCCCTTTTTGTTTTTGTTCATCAGCACATTTCTTCTTGTTTTTGATATCAACCTTTTTTTTTTTTGTTTCATTGTTTTCATTGGTTGTTGTGTTTCACTTTGTTTTTTCTTTCACCGATTCTGAATGCAGATTTTGGATGAGCAGTGTTTGTTGTGTTTTTATATATTCATGTTTTTGTGTTCGCTGAATCTCCACCACACAATTATTTTGAGTGAATCTTGTCAAATGAAATTTTTCATTAATCTCTAATTTGGCTTTTCAGTTGATTCTTTTCTTTTCTTTTCTTTTCATTGCAAACATCAACATTCATTATTTCATTTCCTATTTTGTGTACCTCCATTTGTATTATCAATTCCATTTGTTTTTTTCAATTTTCCAAGCGATTTTTTCTTTATTTGTAGCAATCACAACATTCACAACAGACGATAAAAGATATATCTCTATTTTTGTCTCAGAAAGGAAAAATATAGTAGTTTGTTCATTTGCAACGATTGCATCAGAAGAATCAATTCCTCCACCAATGAACATCATTGTTCTGTGAAACATATTATTTGTGAAGAGAATTAAACAGAACAAGAGAAACTCATTCAATCTGTTGGCTTTGTTGTTTCTTGACTGTGAGGATCAGGTATTGTTCATGCTCAAGAACCTCTTTTGTAATTTCCTCTCTCAACTTTCTTTTTTCTTTGTTGAAGAAAAGAACAATGTGAATTCAGCTTCATGAAAGGAGGGACTGAATTGTTGACATCTCTTTGTTGTTATTGAAATTTTCATGAACAAAGAATTGTTTTTTTTTCCTTTTTTTGTGGAATCTGAAAGATAAAATGTGATGTTTCAAAACAAGGAATTTTAAAGAAAATAATTTTTTTTTTATATTGAAAAATGAGCTGTTCTATTTATTTATCTGAAGAAAAATCTCCTTTGAATTCATTCTCTGTGTTCATTTGACTCGATTTCATTCTGACCAAACATCTTTTGAACAGTGAGAATTACCTCAGATTTTTGATAGAACGCAGAGAGACACGTTTTCTCCGAGATAATACGAACGCGGATGGAGAGACGATAGGTGGCTGGGTGCGAAGGCGAGACAGAAGTTTGGGGTGAGATGACGAGAAAAAATGGCGAGACAGAGAAGGAAAGACTAAAGATCAACCGCTCGAAGAGATTTTTCTTTTCCTGACAACGACGCAGATACACAGGGATTAAGAAATTGCTCATATCGAGAGAGTACTCCTGATATCGATTGTGAATGATTCGCATAGAAGACAACAAGATCCTCAATATGCAGTGTGTGTGTTGATTGGTGTTGCTCTGCTGATGCAGCAGAAGAGCAGGAGGCAGAGCACTGCACAGGCAGTTTTCTTTTCCACGCCTCGCGAAAGCGAGAGTAGTTATTCTTTCTACTCCTTTGATCGAACTCGCTTCACCAGATCCCTGCACGGCCTGCAGGAGAGAGCTCCGAGGGTCAATGTCCCCTGCCCTCTGGTCTTCGTGACCGTAGCAAAAAGGCGAAGTCTGTGATGAAGTGAAGCGGACAATTCATTATACACTTTTTATTGTTTTAATGTCATTGCCTATATTTTCATCTCGCTCTTTTTTCCACTTCATATTTTGGAGGGCGAAGTTCTCACTTTAACCTCCCATAAATTGTGATCAATACTCATTATCTCGGAGCAAACCTGACTCACTGCGTTATTATTAAAAGTTGAAAAAGAAAAGAACTTTCATCGCTAACGCTTGAGTGGAAAAGCGAAGAAAAACGAAATAAAATTTTGAAAGGAACAAGAAAATCTTCAACTGAAGAGTGAAGACGTGATGAAGGATAAACAGGATGAATGTAAGTTCTCATCAAAACAATTAAGCCAATATTAACTGCAACAAAATTTTCGAAGACTTGTGAGAAAATTGATTGATTGGAACCAGATGATAGAGAAGAAGAAGAAGAAGAAGAATAAAAAGGAGAAGGAGAAGGAGAAGACGAAGAAAAAGTTAAGAACTTTTAAGAAGAAAAAGATGGTAATAAAGAAGAAGAAGAAGAAGAAAATGAAGGAGAAGGAGAAGAAGAAAAAGAGGAGGAGGAGGAGGAGGATAAAGATGAGGAGGAATAGGAGGAGGAGGAAGATAATAACAACGATTGCGATGGCTTTGGCGATGATAGAAACTTAATAGAATTTGACGAGAAAGAAGACAAAACAGATTCTGATTCTCTGCCCATCAAAAAAGCAGTCTTTGCATTCTTCTTTTTGTTCTTTTTTGCCTCTTCGTCATCTGCTCTTCTTGTCTGCTTCTTTGCATGCTTTTTCTGCTCTTCATCTGCTCTTCCTCTTCCTCCTCCTCTTTCTCCTCTTCCTCTCTCTTTCTCTCATTCTCTTTCTCTTTCTCTCATTCTCTTTCTCTTTCTCTTTCTTTTCCCTTCTGTCTCTCTCCCAAAATTCACAGCATTCCCTTTAAATTTCCCTCAGCTCTTCTCCCACTCGCAACTGCTGCCTCTTCGCAAAGCTCGGCCGAGAAAGCACGCTGACAATGTCTTCTTTCTCTGTCATTCTTTCTTCATTCACCATCATCCTCTTCTTCATCTTCACACTCACCGTCATCATTGTCATAGGCATCCTCAGCAAATCAGTCGTGAGTGCGACTGTCTCCTTGTCGACTGCTGAGCTCATACGGCTTTCAATGAAATCGCTAACGCCTTTCACAGATGGCTTCGACTGCTTTGACTGCACGGACAGTTTAAACAACTCATCATTGTCAGCATGCGTCAGAGGACGGAGTATGCACAGTTCAAACAGAACCATTCCAAGCTGCTGAAGATCAGTGAAGGAACCTGAAAATGTATGTCCTGCTGATGACGATGAACTCGAAGACGAAGCAGATGCTCGTCCCAATGAAGATGATAGCCTCTTGATTCGAAATAAGCCTGATTGTTTAAATCAAAAATGTTTTCACATACAGATTTGTGATGAATATACAAAATAAATGGTAAACTTTATTTCATGCCTAGTTTCACGTGTCCGTCAGGCGTCAGAAGAATGTTGTTCAAGAAAATGTTACCATGATTCAAATCCACCTTGACATATTCAAAAAGCACCAGCAAAAGTTCTGATATGATGGTCCACAATTCTTTTTTTAAAAATAGAAATTTCAAAAAATTTTTTTGTTAATACTATATTTTTTATTGCAGATTAAATCTTGTCAATGAATGAAAAATGCAAACTTCATTTGAATAGCATTCCTCTTCTTTTTTTCTCTTCTCAACATCGTCTTGCAGAAAAGTTCCTTCACAGCACTCAAAAAAAAATGTGCATGTTATTATCTTCATCGTATGTTGATTCTGCAATGTTTTCAGTATTTGGACTTTTGATTGTTTTCGCTTTCGAAAGCTTCAAGTTAATTTGTTCATTTGCCAAATGGAATTTGTCTTCAAAATGGTAACGATTCAAAATGTTCTTTTCATTATTTTCTTTCATTGCACTGAACACCCCGCACTCATCAGTTGATTGCAAAAATTTCACAGATAATTCATCCAAAATTTAATAGTGTCAACATTTCGATGTCACTTTTTCACTTATTGGCACTTTTTTTGTTTTTGACTGACAACTTTCAACAAACGTTGATTGGCTTTTTTCACTTTTATACAATGTTTTAACAAATTTTTAACAATTCAGTACTTGTTTGTTTTATTATTTTTAGTTTGTTTCTCACTGAGTTATCACGTTTTTTTGTATTTTTATAAGTCACTTTTCTCAGCGAATCAGGCAACTCACAAAAAATTGATGAGTTGTTTTGAATAGCATAAACTATAATCTAACTATTTTTAAATTCCTTTTTTTCAAAAACAATTTTTTCTTGTTTTTTTCACATTTCATTTTTCATAACAACTTGCAAGTTCAAAACTGATTGTTTCTTTGCAAAAATGATGAAATGAAAAAAAATTAAAAAAAAATTGAAATGAAAAACAAATGCTCTGATAATAAAGTATTGAAAGAAAATAAAACACTAACATTTTCTATTTGTCAAGAACTCATCAAAATATCATAATTGTTATCTCAGATCATTTTTGGTTAATGCCATTTGGCTTTTCCAGACAAATAAAAAACAATGTTTTGTAATTTGTAACACTTCTTTATCAGTGCATTTGAAATTCATATCAAATTTTTATATTTTTTGTTTCATCATTTTTGCAAAGAAACAATCAGTTTTGAACTTGCAAGTTGTTATGAAAAATGAAATGTGAAAAAAACAAGAAAAAATTGTTTTTGAAAAAAAGGAATTTAAAAATAGTTAGATTATAGTTTATGCTATTCAAAACAACTCATCAATTTTTTGTGAGTTGCCTGATTCGCTGAGAAAAGTGACTTATAAAAATACAAAAAAACGTGATAACTCAGTGAGAAACAAACTAAAAATAATAAAACAAACAAGTACTGAATTGTTAAAAATTTGTTAAAACATTGTATAAAAGTGAAAAAAGCCAATCAACGTTTGTTGAAAGTTGGCAGTCAAAAACAAAAAAAGTGCCAATAAGTGAAAAAGTCCCATTTTAAAGTTGACCCTCCGCAAATAAAACTTCACGGTTGAGTCAAATTCAATAATGATGAAAATTAAAAATTAAATAATGCAAACGTCTATCTAACATGTTTTTTCAGAGTTTCAATACAGCTGATTTTTGATCCATCTGAATTATTTAAAGTTCACAAAAAATAAATGGTTAAATAAAATCAAATTTGAAGGAAAAAAGAAGATAGATAAAAAACAAAAAATCTGAAACTAATTCATGGTTCAAAACATAAATGAAAAAACAAAAATGAATGCAAATCCTATGGTAATGAGAGAACAGATATATTTTTGAATTTCACACTCACCAGTTTTGGATGAGAAATTAGAAAAAAAATTATGAAAAAATAATCAATAGAAATAAAAAAAAATGAAATAAATTAAATATTTCGAAGCACAATTTCAAAGATATTTCCGCAAAAGAAAAGTGTTCTTGTTTCGAACAGGTGCAAAACAGGGATAAGTGGAACTTTTTTGTTTCGATTTGGAAGGTTCGAAAAGACAGAAAACTGATAAAGTGATATTTTTTAAGTTTTAATCATTTTTAAGAATTCTGGCATACACAGAACAATTTTTTTTAACGATCAATAATTTGGGTGATTCTTTTTGAAAAGTCACAGATGTTAAATTTTCAAATAAATCTAAAATTTCATAATCTGCTAAATATTTTATTAACAAATATCAAACTAAACTTAAATGGAATCTATAACTTGATTAAGCTATTTCAAACATTCATGAGGAGATTTGTGAGCTGAAACAGAAATTTGAGCAAATTAGGAAATTTTTGATATATTTGAAAACAAAGCATTTGTGACTTTTCAAAAAGAATCACCCACATAACCTTTTTTAATAGCGTTGAATAAATTGAGAGCCATTGTTTTCAGCATTTAAATGAAGAACAGTTTTATTGAAAAGATAATCTTCAAATCATTTTCTTTTCTTCTTGTCAAGAGATGCCACTTAAAGGGTCATGTCACTTTTCGTGATCAAAAATGTTTGGCTCCTCGCGAATACCATTACAAGCTGAACTTGCACTTTTGACTTGTTCTGCTATGCAGATCGGTGGGCCAACGAGTTTCCAAAGCAGAAGCTCCCAGATCCCAACATCTTTCTTCAAATATTTTCTCACAATCTGAATTAGAGCTACAGCCTTCACCCATCTCACCCGAAGCACCAGATTCTCGAACAATTGATGATTTGTTCAAATCAATATTTGGTGTCGAACCAACAGCTTCCCTTTTTGATTAACAAATACCAAAGACAATGAAAGAGGACATTGCAACCTGTTACAACGAACAGGATTTCAGCCCGGTTTCACAAGCATCTCCTCCAGCATCAAGCAGAACGTCCATTTGGAATCGGGATGCCTTTGATAGAGCAGACGAACGTGTTGAAAATTTTTTATATCCATCATAAAAGGCATCACAAATGTCAATTCAAATCAAGAGCGACGAGGAAGAGAGCTGCGAACAAATGATCAAGGATGTAATTATAATGGTATCCCAAGCACTTCATGAAGCAAGGAAGTGCAGAATCGAAGGAAGATTCAGTTTTCGCTCGACATAAAAGATTGAATCAGAAATATCAGGAGGCCTGCAAACCCAGCATCATGAACAGATACTGCGAGAACTTTAGATAGAACAGAAAAGACAACAGGGACATGTGTATATATATTCTTCTTCAAAGAGCAGTTCATTTTAAAAAACATAACCAGAGGCTTCAAATTTCCAGAGGGAAAAAGTTTTTTCAGGGAAGACCCCTGTCGTCCATGTTTCGAAGCACAGGAGCAAGGAGAGACTATTGGAAGAAAAGCTCAACAAGACGAACCGCTGGACTGCAGAAGAATTTGAAGAAATACAGACGAGAAAGAATCCAGAGGAAGAAAAGATTGGAGGTTTGATATTGGACCATAATCAAGAATGGAGAAAATTGGACGGGGGAAAATTAATAAATAAATTGAGTCAAGGCTTATTGGCGCAATCGCAGAGCAAAAGATGGAATGGAAAAAAATGACATTCATGTACGAAGCATCTTTTATGAGCAGGAACCAAAAGATGGATTTTTGAAAGGCAGAATAAAAAAAGCTGGAAACATGGATTGAAAGCAGGATTTTTCCAAAGGAGGTGGAATTTTCGGAACAATATTTTCCTCATTCGGAAGAAGTCCGGAGCCTGGAAGCAGATTTTGAATTGTCGAATTCTGAATGCAGCAACCAAGAAATCTAATCTCAAATGCTTGAACGAAATATCAGAAGAAAGTTAGATTATGAAGAACGATTTCGCGGTAACAATAAATTTGTCTCAAGCCTATCATCTAATTCCAGTTTCGAAGGAACTCAGACAGAATGTTACATTCAGATTCGAAGGAATCGACTACGCTTTCAACGGCATGCTGCTTGGATACACAGATGCTCCAAGGTGTTTCACAAAAGTGATGAGGAAAGTCACAACAGAAATCAAAAGAAAATGGAATGTGAGAGTGATATCACACTTGGACGAAAGCCAGTGTGACATGACAAATCGAGAATGTTTTGTCAGTCATTTCTGATCAATAAAACCCATTGTGAATTTTATATAATAATTTTTATTGATAAATAAAAAATGGAAACAACATAATTATCTTTGGTCATTCCTAAATATTTCTTTTTCAATGTTTTTTAATTTGTTCAAAAAACCATTTTTTAAAAATTTTATTCAAATGTTTTTGAAAAATTCTTTATTCGCTGATAGAATGCAGGTTCAAAAAGTCATAAATCTCTTAAGTTGCAAGATTGCCTTTGGAAATCAATACAATATTTACTATTTTGTAGTTGATGAAGTCAAGGTTTCATTCAGCACACTTTTCGAATATTTAATTATAAGCCGAACAAATGCAATAAGTCACATGACATAAGCGATTGAAATATTTTATTGGTTGTTGTTATTTTCAGATGAAAGGATGCACAGCACCAGCAGAAGAACGGAAGATTGGGTTTGGGGGAGGGATGGCACTGAAGCTGATTGATGGCTTTTCTTCATTTGTGATCTCATCCCCTGTTTTTGAGGCAGACAAGCCGAATGTTGCCAGACATGGAAATGACCTGTTTGTTGAATCGCCAAACTTGACAAAGAGCATCACAAACACCTCTCTTCCATATGTGACTGGGCATCTGGCAGATATTTCGTTGGATTCTATGAGAGGCTTTGATGGGAGTGACACAACGAATGCCATTCCGCTGGTCAATTTCTGGCGAGCAATTGGATCAGAGATATTTATTGGGAGCGAAGGTTGTGATGTGTGTGTGTGTGGATTCTCAGATTATCCGTGTCTGTCGATGGATTATTCATTGGATCGATTGCCAGAAGGAAATGAAAGGAATGTCAGCATCATTGGAAAAGGGTATCTTCGGAAGAGTGTTGATGTGAGTGGAATATCAGTGAAATCGGATGAGAGCAGCATGTGCTCATTGGAATGTGTCTCATCGCTTGAAGGAGCAGAAGGAGCAGCAATGAAGATTTGTGGCATCACCAATTTCGAACTGATGAAGTTTGTGATTCCATCTTCATTCGCAAGTGGAGTGGATGTTTTGATGCATGTTGGATCAAGCGAGGGATTGTTGACTGTGAAAGACTGCTCATTCACCAAAAAAGGAGATGAGAGAGAAGAATTGACAGATCATGGGCTGATCAAGGCAGAAGGAGGCACAGCTCAATCAGAATTTGTGACTATTCAATCGCTGCTATTATCAATTGATATTGCTTCTGCACAATTATCAACAAAATTGAATTTGAAAAATGTGACACTGAAGAGTATTTAGCTGGAATGAGTGCGAATTGCATATAGCGAAGAGTACAGATGAAGGAAAAATATGGATCAGTGAAGTTGGGCAGATTATTGTTATTGAGTTGAGCTTTACCAAGAAGTTTTCCTAAATTTAACAAAAATGCGAGGAACATCCTTATTGAGTATCCACTTGCTCGAGCCTCTTTCATTTGCTCTCGGACCCCTCTGCTCCACAATCAAGCGCATACACACCGTCCTCGCAATCTCTTCAAACATAAAGAACGAAAGTTTCTTCTTCCTCTTTTTCCCATTTTTTTCGCACTTAAACAGTGGTGTAATGCTTAACGCTGATGTTCTTCTTTAGATCTTCGTTGTTTGGTTTGCTTCTTCTTCAGTTTCCTCATCAACCACCTCGCCAGCTGCATGCAAAGTGCTCCTCAACTCCTCGTTGATCGCTGTCGAGAATGGACACTTGAGATTCGATAATGGATCCATCCTGCACATCGCGTTTGCTCTCCTGCCTTTCCTTTTCCTCGCCTCCGAACAAATCACCCTCTCAAAGATGAAACTAAAATACGTCCATCTGTTTGCCGAGACCTCTAAGATACGCCGCTTCAAGAGATCCTCGGCACAAAGCGTGTAAGCTGAGCATCTGGTGTTTTTGTTGTTCAGTATCTTTTGTATCCGTGCGACAGCCGCAGCGCATATTGCTTCTCTTCAGGCTCGTCTTTCTATTGAAAAATTTATTCGAACAAACTTCCGATCTTCTGTATGTTCTGCGACTTTCCCTCATCCTTGCAATGTATTCCATCTTCCACCTACGAAGCATAAGAACAGCCACAACAATGAAGTGTTGAAAGTTTAAACAAAGCAGCCAATCGATAACGAGATTTGCGATTTAGGAGAGCTCCCACCAAATGTCCAACAGCAATAAAAGGAAGCAGCGGAGATTGCATAATCAGTTTTTCTGTTCAACTTAACAACCTCCATCAGCAATCACTTAATGACAAGCGCATATAATGGAGCGTCGTCTGTCTCTTGTGACGCATTTCACATCTACAAAGCAAAGTTTGTAAGCAACTGGCCCTTTTCTTGCAGCAACACTTTAGCCAGTGACTATCCATCTGTATTCCGAAATGTCATTAGCTCCGATGAGGAATCACTAACACTGGTGAGTTTGATAAAATGTGACTACACTTCAACATCTTTTTTTAGTGGATCCACAACGAGGAGTGTATCATGACCGGAATCATCTCCAACCTCAACCCTACATTCTTCTTCCTTATGCTGTCGTCTGTTGCAGACCAGGAGAATGGCAGCCACATGGAACTCACCCTCGGCCACTCGTTCCTCCTGCCCAGATTATTCGCCTTCCTTCTCGTCACAAGCATTGATGGCGCGAATGTGATTGAAAAACACGAGTTCGCAGATGATATGTGAAAGTTGGAGAATGAAACTCGTGAGCTCGTCCCTGCTGGCCATATTTGCCTTTGCACACTCCTTTCATGTGATCTCGCCGTTTTTTTTATGTTTGGCGTTGTTGATGGCTAGCAGTGTGCAACACCACACCTCGTCCTTAAAAACAGGTCAGAGACTGCCAGAACGAGCCATTTGGCAGAAGCAGCCACACCGGCACCTCCACTCTGGCTGGTATTTCTAATCGATGACAACTGCTAGCTTTTCTTAGCTTCTGGATGTGCGTCAGCTGAAAGAGTTGAACGAGAACAAAAGCTTGAAGCGGATCGTGGCTGAAGCGGTGCAGAACGATCCAAAGGCGTTTGAGACGATTGCGATGGAAATGTCTTATGAGGAACATTGGAGGAGAGCGGAGAGAGAAGCAGAGAAGAAGAATGAAGAGAGGATAAAGAAGAGAGTGTATGAGACGAATATGGAACATTCAGAGTCATCTGAGCATCTTCTGTCAGAGAGCGGATCGACTGAATACATATTGGGAAGAGATTCAGATAAGATCCCACAATGGATGCTGGAGAAAGTGGATGAGAAAGAAGAAGAAGAGATTCGAAAGAGATCACCATCACCATCCATTTCATCCACTTCAACAACAGATTCAGATTCAACATTTGTTCGTGGGGAGGATCTGTGTCCAACCACCTCATCGATGTCGAATCTGGTGGATGCAATGGCCTGTTCTTCTCCTCATAAGAAGCTGATTGTTGATCTGCGAGATTCTCTGTTCATGCTGCTGTGCAAAAGAAATAAGACAAAGAAGATAAAGAGAGGGAGCTTTAAAGATGGAATGCTTATTTATAAATAAAAAACATGTTAAAATTTTATTCATGGAACGATGATTTCAGCATTATCATTTTCTTTTTCAAAAAATATTTTTTCAAAAACTCTTGCTAAAATCGAAAAAAGAAAATTAATTTTTAATTATCAAAAGATATATGTTTGGCACTTGTTTAACGTTGCTGATGAAAAATTGTTCAAAAAACGTTAATTTATTATAATTTTCGTAAACTTCACAAATAAGTCTTTTTTGTATAACTGCAAATGTTTGGAAAGACTTTTAGTGAAAATAAAAGCGATAAAGTGTAAATCTGCAAAATATTTAGTGCTCTATGATTTCGAATTAACAATGAACAAAAAATGTTTATCAATATAAAGAATTCTAGAAACAAAAAACTATTTGAACAATTTAAAAGATTATTATAAAATAAAAACAAAATAAATTTCAATTTGTCAGATCGTTTTGTGACAAATGAGAATATCCCTCACAAATTTATAAAATGCAATGGCTTTTCGGTTTTAGATCAAATGAAGGAGTATTTTCAAAAATGACAAAATGACAGATCTGACTTGTCAGTGATAGATCTGACAAGTGGCAAAACCACAATATATTTATTTGATCAATTTGTCACTTCCAAAAAAAGATTTGAAATTGGTTTGATTTTTATGGAAAGTCGAGTTTAATAAGATATTAAAACATAAAAAAGAAAATTGTCGTATCAAAACGAAATGATAAGCAATTGTTTTTATTTTCACTTTATTAATTTGAGTGACAAAAAAAATGACAAATTGAAAAGATCATGTCTGTCATTTTTGAGTTTTTTCCAATTTTTCGTGTCATGTCACACAGGATCACTTGGACGATCTGATTCTCCTGCATCAAGAATTCAATATGTTGAAAAAAATCGCAAGCGAGATGACTTCCTTTTTGGAAAATCTGGGCTTTATTGTCAACAAAAACAAATGTTCATTAACTCCGAGGAGAAAGTTCTCTTTTCTGGGGTTTGCATGGGACACGGAAGCATTCACGGTTCAATTGTGCGAGGAGAGGTTGGGATCCCTCAAAGCGATGTTGAGTCAATGGAGAGTGAAGACAATAAGAGCCAAAACAGTCCGAATAAAGGATTTTGCCTCATTAATGGAAGGCTCTGCACAGAAAGATTCGTATTCCAGGATGCGTCACTTTCCCTCATAGCTCTTCATCGTTTCCTTCAGAAGAATACCAAGATATATGGATGGAGCGGGATGACGAAGATGAATGTTTTTGTGTTGAGGGAGATTCAGAAGTGTCAATGCGTATTGATCCTGAACAAGTCTCGACAATGTTAACGATGCATCTCCTAAAGCAACGTTAACAACGGATGCATCGGAGTTAGCAATGGGAGCAACACTTCGCATCAACAACATGATTCTGGACTGGCATGCAAAATTCAACAAGCACGCTCGCAGCAAATCATCAAACAACAGGGAACAGTTGGCTGTGCAGTTGGCTCTTCAACATTTCTCGCCAGCAATCAAATATCACAAGATCAAGAACCTATTGTTGAGGTCAGATAACAGCTCGGCTGTATTCAATACTAATCGGTGGAATGAGGGAAATAATCTCAGTCCTGTCCTTCACAGGATATTGACATGGAAAGAGAAGATGGAAATTCAGTTGAGAGCTCGTCACATTCCGGGACAGAAGAATAGCACAGCGGATTTACTATCTTGGTTTGAGCAGGTGGGGGATTATTGAATGACAGAAGAAGCTCTTTAAGGAATTATCGCATTAACAAAAGTCAGATCAACACTCTATGCATTGGCGCTTATCACAATCACTAGCTGGAAAAATGGTATGGCTTTTGAAGCCCCATTGCAAAAAACGGGCAGTCAGTTCCTTGGAGTTCAAAATGTGTTCTTGCTCATCATCCTGTTCCGCTGATATAGATGGTGGTTCGGGAAGTACAGTTGGAGAAGGCTCAGGTTGTTCAACTCCTGCCAAACTGGAAAGTCCAGAACTGGGAAGTTCTTCTGTGTGGCTGCAACTTCTAGAATTGGGAGCTGAATTAAAACTTCAAGGAGTTGAAGGAGTGTCCATCGATGAAGAAGACAGGAGCATGTCTTCCTCCTGGGAAGCTCAGGCTCATTCTTCTGAACCCCTCAAAAGAAAAGGTCAACAGTTTTGGAAACAAGCCTTACAGGAACGATAGATTTCGGAGGAGCTTGGTGAGCAATGCAGACAAGGCGTTGCACAATCCACATGGGATGGATACCTTTTCGGCTTTGCACGTTTTGCTGAACAATGGAAATTATGCGGACACACAGAAATACCAGACAACTTACCAGAGTGGACTGCAATATGTGCAGACGTGTTATTATCATTAAAAACAAAGGGGTGAAAGTTTCTGTCCTTCAAATGATCAGAGCAGCGGTTTCATTTTTCTCATCGCTCTGATTCAACACAGCCTTGGGAGAGATCTTAATTATTGGAACACTCTTTTGCTCTTTCAAGAAAACAGAAATTGCAAGAAAGAAGACAGCGCCTGAGATATGGAATCCAAAAATACTGCCAAAATTCTACAATGAACTCGGATCCAACCAAACTTTTTCCTTCAAAAATATTTCCATGAAAGTTATTGCTCTCACAAAGCTTCTCTCTGCCTGCATGTTCAGTGAATTGGTAAGGATGGACATGTCCCAGTCTAGAATAACAGAGGATGGTGTTTATTTGTGTACCTCCCTAAAAACATCAAATACAAGAACTGAGATCGCAGTTCCTTTTCTGTCAGAAGAACCTTTCATTTGCCCTGTTCCAGCAATCGAGATGTAATGGACAATTGTTCTAAAAAAGAATAGAAGAACTTCTCATTTTTTTCTCGACACAGAAAAGTTTGTATCACTGACTGTTTCGGGAATAAGAAAGCTGGAGAAAGAAGCTATGAAAAAATCAGGAATTTCAAACATATCCACACCTTTCTATCTAAAATCAGCAACTCTATTTGCGTTGACGATGGCCAATATACCACTAGCGCAGATTTCATAGTTTGCACGACTGTCACCAAGAACAAATACATGGTTAAGCATTGTTTCAATAACCAGTTATTAACCAGAGTGGAAAATGAATTTGAAACAATTTGAAGGAAAATGCAAATGGGGAAGACGAGAGAGACTCAACAGACAGAGAATCAGAAGCCAAGAAAACTGAAACGACCAAGTGTACATACACAGAGGCCGATTCGGAAGGAGAAACAATGGAACGAATTGAGACAGAAGTTAATTGAATCACACGAATTTATTGGGGAAAATGAAAAAAAAACAGAGCACTATAACGTTAAAGTGGAATGAAAGGAATTATTGATGACGTCGGCTTCAGAATGCGAGAAGAAGACTCAGCTATCAAACACACTCATCATCAGAACAAAAACTCAGCTTGGAAATATGAATGAGAGTCATGACGAGGACATCAATTAAAGAAGAAAAGAATCACAAACAGAACAAAAAATTAATTGCAGTCTCTCAAATGTGAAGTGAAGAAATTGAATTGATAACAGTCTAAACCGGATTAAATCACTTCGACAAAAATCAACAACAGTAATATACACATTATTCCGAGCACGAACATATTTTGCCTATTTTTCATTCATTTTCTTTTTTATTAAATCACAAAGTATCACACTTATAATCACTATTTTTTGATAATAAATTGTGTCTTTTCAAAAAAAAAAACCGAAATATTGATTAACAATTTTGTTTTTCTGTTTATAAAAATGAATGCTAATATAAATCAAGACGATTCTAAGTCATAATGAAAATAGTTTTTGCAGGTGGAAAATGTGTTTTCATGATAAATCTCATTGAAAAAAGATATTTGACACAAAATTATTTTGTGATATTATGTTCCATTTGAATTTTCTCAGTTATAAGAAACATTGCACATTATCACAATGGAACATTTTCAATTGAAGTTGAGCAAATTTCTATGTGAAAATATCCTGTTTGGATAATGTTCCAAGTTTCTCCGAAAAGAAAAAATATTATTGTGCATTTATTTTGAAAAGCCACTGATCTTAAATAATTGAGTTGAACAAAACAGAGCACTTTTCAAAATCATTTTAGCAACAAATCAATCAAATTACTCTATTGAGCAGATAAGCACATATGGGGGAAAATACGGACTTTCAAGCTTTTTATGCACAAAGTTTGAAAAAATTGTTTTACTTATAACATTATTAAACATAATCATATTTCTAAATAAATTAGACTATCATTACTGTAAACAAACGTTATTGATGCAATGACATTATGTTGTGTGATCTCTCATGTATTTCAAAAAATAAACCCATTTTTTTCAAATTTTTTGATCACAAAAAGATCATCAAAGGTGCATAATTTTTCAATGAAAATGCCTGAAGTCAAATATTTTGTCCCATATGACAACAATAAATAAGAGTTTCATTTCTTTGTGGAGTAGATTGATGATTTTGCTGTAAAAATTGTTATGAAAATGTTCTGTTTGATAATATTTTGTGTCATCTATTTGAGACTTTTCAAAAAAATAACCCAATCTGATATATTTTCTTTTTTTTGAATGGTTGTCAATAACTATTTCCAATAAACTGGATTTAGTGAGAGATTAATTTGGTATTTACAAAAATGCAATAATCCGCATTCATTGAAATTATCATATGGTCCACAGCAATTGGAAGTGTTCACCATCATTATTATCAAATAATATGAGAATAAAATTTTCAGGTGTTCTGTTTAAGAATTATCCTCATATGAAAAGAATCAGAAAAAACTCATAATATCGATTCAAATGTTGCAGAAGAAGGAAATGGATTGACGGCGTTTGAGCTTCCATTTAAAAAAACTTCATTTTCTCAATTTGTGGATCATTTGGATGATCTCAAAATACTGGACAATAAGTTGTGAAAATTCAAAAAAATGTTTAATATTTCTTTGAAGTGTGGATAACTTTTTTTATCCTTTTCATAAGTGTCATAATTGTTGCACAAACATTTGATATTCGAACTTCATTTTTCGGACAAACAAATAAACTCAAAAATCATTGGAACACAAACACAATAAAAACAATAAATATTCAAGTCACTCATAATCATATTCACAAATTAAACTCAAATTCATGATGATATCCAATTTACTGATTCAACAGATGATGATTTGGATGTTTCATGGAGACGAATGCTGCTCATTTCAAACGAGTCATCAAAATGAAATTCCAAATTCCTGAGCAGTTGAAACAGACGACATTCATTGCACACAAAGTTGGCAGAGAGTTATCAGTTGAGTTTGAACATTTCTTATTCAAACACTGGAGAACAGAATCTCACATCAAAACACTCCACCAAAATACAAGTGATTGAAATGGATTTTGAAAATGGAATAGATTCATTTTCTACGAACTTGATAATTCAAGATTTTGTTGTTTTCTATCACAGAAACACTGTTAATTTTGGCACACGTTGTTAATTGTGAGAGACATGAAAGTGTTTTCAGAATGTTTTCTAACTCCTTTTTCAAAAGTTGAAGTGGAAAATGTTTCAGTTTGATTTCTTTTTTTTCCGAAAAAAAACCATATTTTGTGTGTTATTGTGTGAAAAGACAAAATCGTTTATTCTTTGGAGGAAATCATAGAAAAGAGGAGAAAAAGCAAATCAATAGTTATTTATGAAAACAAAGAAAGTGTGAATTCCTTTTTGTTTATTGACGAATATGAAGATCAATCAACATGTGAGTTTGAAGAAAGATGGTTTCAAAAAGAAATTGCTGAATATTTGAAAATCGAAAAATCACAAAAAATGATTCATGTTTGAATTGATTCATCAACATATCAGTACTATCTATTTGTGTTTATCTCTTTCAGCAATTGAGGAACAATAACTTTTTCTGATAGAAACCTCTCGATATTGGATGAAGGATTTCTTGTCACTTTTATTCTGAAACATCAGTTGAGAATTGGTGAATATTGAAATCTCACTCTAAATTCCTCTGAGAAAAAGATTTATTCTTGTTAACGATTCACACATAACAGTTATTCATTCTTTAAGAATTATCTTCAGTTTCCATATGCTCGATTGACGATGGAATTGAATATTTGTGAGAATTGGATTTCATGAGATCTATTTTCGAAGTTTATTGATGGAATATTTCATTTCATAGCAAATTTGATTGTTGCTTTTTGAGAGATGGTATTATTAATAATTTGTTTGGCATTATCTTTTGAGGTATTTCCAAATAATGGAACATTCAAAAATGGAATGATTTCAACATAACGATAAAATTTGGGAACAATATTACACAAATATTGTTCGTGTTAAATCTTTTCTTTGAAAAGAAACAACAAACTGAAACAGATTCCTCAAACACTGCATTTTTTCACAAAGAATCCAACACATGGTTGACTCTTTCTTCATCTGCAATTTCTGTTGCACAAATAGCAAAGATTTCCAATCTCTTGACAGAAACGAATTCATTGATCAAGTGTCAGTTTGAAGTTAAACTGACTTCATGCATGTGAAAGAATTTGTTTTCCTTCATAAAAAAATCAATGACAGTGATATGTCAGTTAAAAATGAAAAGTTGATCAAAGAGCAACATTGAAATTGAGGCTGTGAAACAACTTGATGAATAATGAGTTGGAAATAATAAAAAGGAGCACATTTGATTTTCAATTCAACTTCAAGTGAAACAGGAAAAAGAGAGAAAAGATTGATGAAAGGAAAAAATCTATGACTTTCATTGTTTTATTTTCAGACAATGTCAAACTGAATAAATAGATAAATACGATTTCATCATGTGAACATAATCTGATTGAAAAAACGAAAAGAAGGAGGATGAAGAAAGATTTCGTTTTCCACAAAAAAAGACAGTCTTTTGTGTACTGAAAAACCAGGTTTGTTTTATCGAACTATCATATATCGACAAATGAAGAACAAATGTTATTTCCTTTCAATCTTTCAGATCCTTAAATCCACATACAGTGGTCTCTAAACACTTCATTATCAAAGAATTCTTCACATTTTCAAATTGGTTATATGAAATATTGTCAATTGACTCAATGAGAGTTTCAAAGAACTTTGCCTCAAACACAAAATTTTTGTTGTTACTGAAAATGTGATCAGATTTGTGAATTGTTAACGATCCACTTTATTTCAAGAATACGAAAAAAAGATCAACTTATTTCACTTGATTTTTTATCTTCAGTGATTGTTCAATTTTTGTTTCCAAACAAACAGAAAGAAAGAGTTTTGCATGTTTTTGATGCTGAATAGAAATTTGTGAATGAAATGAAACAAATAATTGAATCACATTTTGACTTTAAGTCACATTATCAATGCGATTAATGAGGAAGAAAAAATAAGAAAAAAATTCTATGAAATTCACAAATATATATGCTGTATGAAATAAAAAAAAGCAAAGTTGCTCTGAAAGAATTGGAAATCTCATTTCTACTCTTGGATGCTCATTTCTTGTTCTTTGTTCACATCTGTGTTGTGCTTGGCTTTCTTTTTCTTGATAATCACAACAACCACAATCACAACAACTGCAACAACAACAACAACGACTACTATTGGGACAACAATGGCAACAATTGTCCTTCTTTTCTTCTCTTTTTGTTTTCTGTTTTGCTCAGCGATTCGATCTTGTCTCACTTTCACATACTTCACATACACATCCTCCGGCTCTGATTCAGAGTCTTTTGCTCCCACAATCCATCCAGATGTCGAATTGTCATAATCATTTGCAAATTCAAATGCGTCTTCTTGTTTGCAGAACTCATCAAAATCTGGGGCAAGGATGAACAGAGAAGTTGTTTTTGAGCCAGCTGTGTTTGAACTGTCTATCTCCAAATTGCTGGCTGTGGGAAGTTGAAGATTCGATGTTGCCTTGGGCATGTCAATGAATATTGCTCCTGCTTTCCCTTCTGGTGCTGAACACGATTTGAATGAGCATTTGCTTCCCCTTCCAATTGCCACTGTCGATTCTTCTGAGAACAAAACAATCTGCAATCCAGCTGTATTTCCCATTTCCAAAGTTGAATCTTTGATATCCAGTCCCTCAATTGACACTTTCGAAGTTGTCTCTATCCCATCGTTGATGCTAATCGCTGCTCCTTCTTTCACTTTCACTTTGCCGATCTCCACTCCGTTCAAAGACACTTCACTGGCTCCAGAGAATGAAAACGGTGATGACAGAAATGAAATTGTATTCTTTTCGTCTGTGCATGTGACAGTATTCACAGAAACTTTCCCACCAAGAACGCTCACAAGACTCCCAACAGCAAAATCATCTTCATGGTCATTTGAAGCAATTCCTCCTTCTGGTGATTGGATCCCAACTCTGACAAATCGGATATTGCTGATTGTGAGTGATGTTGACATCTCATTTCCAAAAATTAAATAATCCCATTTTTTCTCTGATGTGGGAATGTTGAATGCCAAATACTTGAATTCCACCTCCTTTTCGCACATGAATAAAGCACTTGAAGCGCTCACATCGCAATCGATCGCCACCTCAACATTTCCATTTCCATCACTGTTCACTCCTTCGATGGTAATCCCATTGTCAACGTCAAACGAAATGACTTCGGCTCTGATTGGATCTTCTGTGTTGACAATGTCTATGAAGCATTTTTCACTTTTGTCCAAATATTCATAAGCATCGAATATGGAATCAATTGCCAATTCAATATTGAAACCATTTCCTTTTCCACCATTCTTCACAAAAGCCTTTTGCATGTTTTCTGGCCTTGGAGGAAGTGGATCAAAAAACTGGAAAACAAAATCACACTCACTTTGATCACTATTGTCGAATCCAACAACATTCCATCTGTTATCTCTTCTGTTGTAATCGGACGCAAAGCTGTTCTTCATTGATGCTGCTATGTCTTCAAATAATGAGTCATTGATCATCCTTATGAATAATCCAATGTTCCTTTTTGACTCACCTTCTCCTGCTGAACATCTGTCAAACATCAGATTCCTTCCGTCTTGGGGCCATTTGAGCTGAGTTGCAGATTTGATAATTGGCATTTGCAGATATATTCCACCTGAGCTATGAAAATCACTGCAACTGCACAATGAAAAAGTTGTAGCTCCTCCATCGCCAACTGAAAATGTGCTTTTATCGTTTGTGGCTGCGATATTCAAAGCTGCATCAGAACTTTTCAATTCAGAGAATATGCTCCGATTCAGCGTGATTTCAGATTCAACATTTGCTGAACTAGTAATACTCATAACGGAATTACCACGTGACTTTATCTTTCTCAAAGTGAAATTAGATAATTCAACAACTTTCTCCTCTAAAGTCTGAAACAAAATACCATCGAATGAAAACCAATTTATTTCGTGCAGACACTCAAAATTCTCCATTTTCAATGTTCCTTCAGATGCTCGGATAAGCCTGTAATTGACCAAACTATCTTCGACATCTGGTCGAACAAATCTGCAGTTTCTTATTGACAACGATGCCTTATCACCTTTGATTAATGAGTAAATTGAATAATCTTGATTCTCTTTTTCCAACGATGTTGGAAAATGAAATGCCAAGAATTTGAATTCCACTGTGCCTTCACACTTGAATAGATCACTTCCCGGATGAACGTCACAGTCTATTGCCACTTCAGTGTTTCCTCTTCCATCACTTTTCCATCCTTCAATTGTCATTGCCGGTTTTTTGTCAAACACAACGGCTTCGGCTGTCAATGGATCTGTATCGCAAATAATTTTTATACTATGCTCCGTTTCACCACTCAACATACTGTGTGCAACTTTCAATGATTGCTTTTCCTGATCGATTGCCAATCCACTGTTTTCATCTTTCCCACTTTGCTTTACAAACACTGTTGATATTGCTGATGACTCTTCCTGTGAGAAAATCGATATCACAATTTGGAAAAGAATTAATCCCAGAAACATTCTTTGAAGCGCTACTCGATGAAAAATGGTTTGATCAATGTTTGCATTATTTGAAAAGAAAAAGATCATAAAACGTTGGTCAAAATAATAATCCTTTCTGAAGTTAATGATAATATTGGGATTGATTTATAAAAATGCAAGAACCACTTTTTTTATAATCTAATTGATGAAGGTTAGTTCAGAATAAGGATTTTTCTTTTCCTCCATTCTCTCTTCTGCTTCTTCCTCACTTCGAATCTTCTTTACTTTTCTGTGTTGTTGATAATGTTATCTGGTTCCTTTTTGAGCTTTATATACCAGTTCTTTCTTTCTTTTTATTTTTTGTTTGATTTTGGCTTTTTCCACTCATATATTCTTTTCTTTCTCTCTTTCACTTCTCTTCCTACGATGAAATTGCCCCATTCAATTTGAAAAGAACAGTTTTGCAAAAGTGTTCTCAGGTTTTTGTTCGAACCAACTGTGAACAAAATTCTTATCTTTGATGACATGATATGGGACAGTTGGTTTTGTGATTGTTGATGATCAAAGAAATAAGCAAAACAAATATGGCAACATGTGTAATTTGGACAAACTTTTTGTCGTTTTTGGTGAAAATACCAATTTGTTCCTGACTTTTTCAGCAATCACATCATTATTTGTCTTTCATTCTCATGTTAAAAATGAAAAATTAATTTATTTAATTGAGAAAATTTTTAGAAAATAATTAGTGGAACAAAATTCTGAAAACATAAAATATCGAACCATTTCTTTTTGCACATGTCACGTTAAGCAATTAAATCAAAGCACAGTTTTGAAATGAAATAAAGCTCTTGTAAAAACTTTTACTGCATTTTCTCAACTTTCAGAAGGGAATTACAAGTTTCTAATAGATCAATTTTGGTGTATAACTTTTTTATAATTGATCAAAATAATGATAAAAAACTGAACCAAGATTGAGAAAATTTGAATAAGATGAACTTAATAGAAAAGAATCACATCTTTTTGAATTGACTGTTTTAATTCAAAATTGTCTTATCATTTAAAATTGCAAAGAGCATGAAACAATCTAATTTGTTATTATTCTAAAGTTATTATTTTTGTTACAATTTTTCAAATTCTCCCTTTGATGCAACCCACTTTTTTTTGGAAAGTTAAAAAAAAATGTTTTTAAAAAATTAGAAAGAAAGCTCCCCGAAAATAAAATAAAGCTCAATCTTTATTTCGGATTCCCTTTCTTCTTCCCTCTCTTGTTCTTTGAATTCACAAATCCCAGCCCTGCAATGTATCTTCCCTGAGGCTCTCCAGCACTGTCTTTCTTCTCATTCTGCTTCCGCCCTCCTCTCACAAATAGAGAAGCATCGCTAATTGAGGAAGAAGAGGAGGAAGAAGAAGAAGAGAACGAAGGAGAAGGAGTGGAGAAGGAGGAAAAACGTGATGAAGAAGAAGAAGAAGGTGATGATGAAGAGCCTTGCATTTGCATTCTCAGTCGCTCTGCAAATGAGGAAGAAGCACCTTTCACTCGATACACCCCAACCGGCTGAGGGGCAGTGGACGCATCAGATGATTGGACAGCTCCTGATGAGTAAGTGGAAGAAGATGAAGAAGAAGAAGAAGAAGAGGGAGAAGAGGAGGAGGAGGAAGAAGAAGAAGAAGGGGAAAGAAGGAAGAGAAGGCGAAATGGTTGCTTTTCGATGGTTATTGGCCCATCTAAAGCAGAATCAGAAGAAGAAGTAGAAGATGATGATGATACAGGTGAAGAAGAAGCAGGTGAAGAAGATGAAGCAGATGAGGAATTAACTCCAGCTTCTCTCCACTTCACCATCTGCCTCTCCTTCTCCTTCGCCGACGCAAACAGCGCCGGCTGGAACTTCACGTCGAACAAAGTCTCCACCCCAAACGAAGCCAAGCGGTGGCCTTTCACATTGAAGAGGATAAACAAGTTGTCCACACGCAGTCTTGGCGTGCACACGGCAGACACGAAAAAGCGGCTGTCGCACGACCAGCTGATGTCGTTGCCCCACGGATTGAAGCAACGGCCCAGAAGATAGGGTGAGTCGGCTGGAGGTGCTGAAGAAGAAGAGGAAGAAGAGGAAGAAAAGGAAGAAGAAGAAGAAGACGAAGACGAAGGAGAAGAGAATGATTATGATTATGATATGGAAAAGAAAAAGAAATGTTATTTTCCGAGCATATTGCTGTTGTTCAATGAATGAAAAAAATGCCATATTGTTTTTTGTTTTTCTTTTTCAAATCAATTTTCCCTCTCTTTTCATTTTTCATCATCTCCATTTATCTTTTCCCTTCTTTCTTCATCTTTCACAGGACAATCTTTTCACTCATTCTCTCTTTTCCCCAATTAAATTCTCTCCCTCTTCGCTCTGATCATCTGATGAAATACTTTTTCTTTCTCATCTTTCTTCTTCTTCTTATTGTTATTCTTCCCTTCTTCTGCTTATATCCTCAAAATATCACTTTTTAAGATTTTTGAACCAAATCCGGAGAATTAGCAGCATCGGAGAAATATTTCTCTTTGATTGATTTTCCCTATTTTGGTTTTATCTTTCTGCTTCTTCTTCTTTCCATAAATATTTTCCTTTTATTCCATGAAAATTCCCCCTTTTGGCTCATCTTTTAGTGCGTTTGCTGGAATTATTAATCCAAACATTTTCTTCTTCTTTTCTCAAAGCAGATTTCAAAGAAGTCTTCTTCTTCTCTCTTGCTTTCTTTCTCTGTGCTTTCTTTCCTCATTATGAGGAACATCTTTTCTTCTTTCATTTCATTCATAAGAAAATATCTTTTTCCTCTTTCAAAAATAGCTTATTTCCTCTTTCTCTTTTCTCTTTTCTTCTTCTTCTTCTTCTTCTTCAAATCCACTTTTCTTGTTCACAACCATTTTTTCCTTGTTTTCTTGTCCATCGCTGCATCTTCCCTCCTTTTTCTCTTCTCTTTTTGGAAGCACTCCAATTCCAACTTAAATTCTGCATATTTCACCAGGAATTGTGAATCTTTCCATTAAAGCATCAAAATGGCTGTTTCCATCAAATAATTCTTGGAAATACTGATGAATGCGAAGAAGAAGATGAGTTAATCGATGATGAAGCATGAAAAACAGAAGGCAGAAGCCACGAATATCATCGTTGAATGCAAGGCAAACAAGAATAATCTCAAAACTTCTGAATCTTTCGCGAAATAAAAAGAAGGCTTTTCTTTCTATGGCATTCCTGTTCATAGTCATTTTGAATTCATTCAAATAACGCCATTAAAGAAAAATGAATGAAACAAAAAAAAGTCAAACCATTGTTTTGGCCTTGAATTATTTTCCCATCTCCAATGGATTGGTAATTATCGGCCCAGCTGGCTTTTTTGCTCTCCAAAATTGCCTCTTGCCACATAAAAAAACAGACAACTGGACAACAAATGGTTGGTAAAGAACATCATCGAAAGCAAAAAATCCTTTATGAAACCGATAATGAAGTCATGTGAAAATTAATATTATCCAAATAAACAAGAAATCAACTCTTTTTCAAAGACTTATTTAACGCCATTTCTTTAATGATAGCTTTCCAACGGGTTTCGCGTAAATGGCAATGCGTTTGTTGTTAAGACCAGCTGAGTGCTTCGTTCTGTTCGCTTCATTGTCCAAACCCCCAATTCCCTTTCCTTTTCCACAAAATCATCCTTCTCTCAAAAAATCACGCAAAACAAGTCCTGAGCAAAAGAAATACCAAGTGAAACACATTTCCCTCGAAATGAACAAGCGGTTCAATTCAATCTTTCGGTTATTCTCCTCGCTTTTTCTGCATCTTGCTTAAATTATTTTTCATTCAAATTATTGCATCTGGTGTTGCATCATATGTTTTGCAATATACAACCTAGTTCTAATTTCATGCTGGTTTTCTTCACAATTCACTTTTCGCAAGCAATCGATGCAAACAGCCACTCGCTCCTCCATCTGGAAACAAAATCCCTGTTCTTCTGCATTGCTATATCTCGCATGGATGCATCTGTAGTTGTGCTCATAAGCAGCTCAAACATGCTCTTGCTGCGGCAAATCACCAATCAAAAATCTTCACTTATAAAATTATAGGTTGGTCACCCTTATTTACTTTCCAAGAAAGAGGATTATTTTATTCAAATATTTTCTTGTTTTGAGGCAAAAACCATTGATGGAATACGAAGACGTATGGACTTTAATGTTGTTTGATAATTGATTTGATTTTTTTTAATTCTTTTAATTTGAACAAAACACGAATATTTCGAAAACGAATTTATTATTTGTTTTGGTGTATTTTGCGATTTTACAGTCACATTCAAAAAAGCAAATATTTATTAGTTTGCAAAATGTTATAAGAAATTGTTGGTTTTAAAAATAAATGCTTCTTTTTTCTCTTTTGATTTTTCACATTTTTTAGAGAAACTTTCACAGTTGGAACAATTCACTGAAGCAGAACAGAAGCAGAAAATTGAAGAAATGAATGAAATAGTTGATGGAATGAATGAAGAAGAATTCGAATCAATTTTCAGAGAAGAACCGTTCGACAAAATAAACGAAATGATCGAAGAAGAGAAACTTTCAATGGAAAATACATTGTTGTTGCTGAAACACATTGGATATTGTAAAGTTCTTTTTGGCTGGTGGATTTATGGATTTGAAGAATCTCAGTTAAACGGAAGATTTGAAAAGATGATTGAAGAAAAAGAAAAGAAAGAAGAAGAAAAAGATAAAACTCTTCTTGTTGATCTTTGCGAATGCTATCTTTCTTTGCATCTTATTTCCAGTGAAATTGGAGAAATAATTTCAATTATAGTCCCTTGCCTTTTGAAAGCTGCATCGGTAAAAGAGGAAAATGATGAGGCTCAGAAGGAAGTGGAAATGGCTTTGTTAGCTTTGTGCAACATTAGCCAATATAACGTTTGAGTCATTATTTTTCATTTTTGACGTAATTGAATTGTTTTTTCCTCCTTTTTTGCATAGGAAATGGAAACAAAACTGTTTTTGAATGAAATCAGAGAGATCATCAAATATCATCAAGAGCATCACAACCTCACCCGTCTTGCCTGTCAGTCTGCTTGGAGGTTTTTAGTTTCCAGACTTTGGGCTGACAATAGCTTAGAAGAGATAATTGTGAATAAGCTGCATTTTGGAAGAGAAGCAAGAAGAGAATTGGAAGAGCTAACAAAGTGTGCGAACTGGAAGAAGAAAGAAGAAGAAATGAACAAAGAAGAAGCGAAAGAAGAATTTGCATTGATGAGATGGCTCGAAACATCGAGCATTTATTTTGGCGGGTGCCAATTGCAGAATGAAGAATTTGCTCGATTTATCAATAGCATTGTTCAGGTATATCGAGCAGCGAAGGATAATCACAGAGAAATTAGCAATCAATGCATTTATGCATTTCAAACAGTTACAAATAATTCATTTGTTAAAATTGATGAATTTTTGAAAAGTGGAGTTATTGATCTCTATTTGGAGGAAATGAAGCAATCAACTTTGGATGATAAAATTATGTCTGATTGCTTGTATTTCTTTTTGAATATTTCAAAAAGATTGAAAGCAAAGGAGAAAGATGAAATGGAAGAAGCGAGACGAAAATCAATAAAAATGGAGGTATTCGAAAAGATGGAAGAAGAAGGATACGAAGATATCATCGCAAGCTTTCATGGAGTAATTTCAATTCGCTTCAAATATTATCGTGGAATGTCAATAAATATTTCTGATTATTTTGTGAATATTTGAAGAAATGTGATTTTATTTGTTTTGTTGCTCAAAAATTATTTTTTTTCTTTTCTTTTAATTTTTTTTTCCAATGTGTGAAATCGAAAATTAATGAGCTTTTTCAAATGATGGTTTTGCTTTCTTTTTCAAAAAAAGAAAAATGAAAATTCTTTTAAACAAAGATTGAACACAAAATAGAATAAAAGAGATGAGTTACACAGAAGGACAACAAAGGAAGCCATTCAATGAAAAAAGCACATGTTAATTAAAAAAAAATTAGTGATTTCAATCAAATTGAGACAAAAGAAATTTCTCAATTTTCATAAAATAAAATCGTCTTTGAACAAATCAGAAAAAATAAAGGTGAAAAAAAAAAGAAATGAATAAGAAAACCAAAGCAAAGAATGTAATGTTAACAAAAAACAAGCTTCATTGCAATAACAATGAAGAGCTTCTCAAAGAAAATCTGTTGATATTTCAATGAGAAAATCAAAAATTCAACCTTTGGAATTTGTGAATTGCAATGAAGCTCTCTTTCAAGAAGGGAAACATATCAAACGAGATAAACTAGCTAATACAACAAATATTGAATGATAAGGGGGAAAAAAAGAAGAAGATAAGAAAATTTTGATTAAAAGAGCTTAGCTAATAACAATGTTATATTATGTGTTATCAGAATTTCGTGCTTAAGATGAAATTTCATCCGCTTCGCGTATTTTTCGATATAAATTCATTTCTTTCTTCATTTTCTTTCCTTTTCTTCTTTTCTTCTTATGAAGTCTTTCCATTTCTGTCAAATTCTTCTCTCATGCTCTGAAAATAGTCTTTTCTTCAAATCTTTCGTCAGTTTTCTTTCTTTTTTTTCTTTCAATGCGAAATTAATTTTTCTCTTCCTCAATGCATTTTGTCATCTTTGCTCTTTCTTGTTCATCCAAATCTTTTTCTTTCTTTCTTTTTCTTTTCAGTGCAAATAATCATCTTTCATTGAAATCTCGCAAATATCATCCAGAATTCAAGAAAATTTGGGGGAAAAATAAATTAGTCATTCGAAACAAGTAATCTTCAAATTGCCTTCTAATTCTTTCTTATTCAACACATATTTTTTGATCAAAATTCGTTTTTTATTTTTATTTTTTTTAGCTGTTTAATATTCTTTTTCATCATATTTCTTCTTCTTCAGTTCTTTCGAGTTTCTTTGTTTTCTTCTTCTTCTTCTTCTTCCTTTTCTTTTGTTCCTGTTTAATTTCTTCTTCACTCTCTTCTTGTTCTTCCTCCATTGCTTCTTCATTATCCAATTCGATATTCGCTATTAAATGTTCTGTTTTTTTCTCTTTCTTTCTTTTCGCTTTCTTTCCTTTTTTTCTTTTCTTAATCTCTTTTTCCTCTGAGCTATTTTCATAGATTTCTTCATCTTTCATTCTTGTTTCTTCATTTTGTTTGTTTGATTGCAGCGAAAAAGTGTTTGTTTCTATCACAAATTCTTTCAAATTCACATTCATTTGGTTTGCTTGCAGTCCTTCTTTATTAAACACAGAAGAAGTTGCAGAAGAAGAAGAAGAAGAATAAGAATAAGAAGAAGAAGAAGAAGAAGAAGAAGAAGAAGAAGAAGAAGAAGAAGAAGAAGAAGAAGAAGAAGAAGAAGAAGAAGAAGAAGAAGAAGAAGAAGAAGAAGAAGAAGAAGAAGAAGAAGAAGAAGAAGAAGGAGATAAAGCCTGTCTTAATGTTTCTTCAATAAATTCACGACTAATTCCTTCCTTTCTTTCAGCTTTCTGCAATTTTTCTTCAGATTTGTTAATGTTATTTCTTGTGCCGCTCAAATTTCGTTTGACAGATGCATTTCCATTTCCATTTGAATTTGCTTCTTTCACAGGATTATTAGCTGTTCTGTCTTTTTCTTTTCTTTCTTTTTCTCTTTGCATTCTGCGTTTTGTCTTCTTTTTATCATCTTCTTCTTCTCCTTCTCCTTCTTCCTCTTCCTCTTCCTCTTCCTCTTCCTCTTCTTCTTCCTCTTCCTCTTCCTCTTCATCATCTTCTTCTTCATTCACCCACCTCTTCTTTGAGTTCTTCTTCTTCTCAACAAAAAGAAGAACAGAAAATACAACCACAATAACAACAATCATACAAGCCAGCACAACAATCACAACAATCCACCAAGCAAATGGTTTTGATTCATTGCTTCCCTCAAATTCCTGTTTTTCTATTCCATCTTCCTTCCCTTCTTCCTTCCCCTCTTCCTTCCCTTCTTCCTTCCCATCTTCCTCTTTCTTTCCTTCATCTTTCTCGTCCTTCAGATATTTCTCAAACACATCAATGGGCTTTGCATCCGCATCAGCTGCTCCAACAATCCACCCAGCTGTAGATTCATCGCTGTAATCTTTCGCAAACTCAAAGGCATCTTCTTGTTGGCTGAACTCCTCAAAGTCTGGAGAAACAATGCACAACGACGCTCCTGACGAATCTTTCCCTGTGTTTGTCTCGTCAATCTCCAGATTGCCCTCAGCTGGAAGCTTCAAGTTCGATATCGCCTTCTCCATCTCAATATACATTGCTCCTGCTTTCCCTTCTTGCGCTGAGCAAGATTTGAATGTGCACTTGCTTTCCCTTCCAATCGACACTGAAGATTCTTCTGAACTGAGAATGATACTCAACCCTGCTGTTTCTGAATTCTTCGATTCAATACATTCCATGTTCAGCCCGTCAATCACCGCACTCGATGCCTCTTCTCTTCCATCTGCTATACTGATCGCTGCTCCATCTTCAACTTTAACATTGCTCACCTTCACTTCTTTCAGTGTTACCTCTTTCGCTCATTCAATATCAATCAGAGGATTTTGAAATGAAGCTTTGTTGCTCTCATCAACACATTCCACGTTGCTCATATTTAAAGCGCCTCCATTCACTTTCACAAGATGAAAATCAACAACATTCTCTTTTTCGCTTTCATTTTCATGTGGTTGAACAAATCTGCAATGGATTATTGTAAGCTTTGCATCCACTAAACACCAAATTGCTTTCTGTACCTGGCCATACCAATTAAGAAGCTTCTATAATTCCTGTCATTTTCAGATAAATTCCTCCAGACTTCCCATTGGTGCAGGCGCATGAAACAAATGCTGTCGCGGCTGTATCGAGGATTGCAAATGTACTGGCGAGATTGCTGCTTTCAATATACAACGCTCCGCTTTTTGCCGTTTGTGGTTCTGCTGCTTCTTCTTCTGATGCACATTTTGGAAATTTGCAGCCGTCCAACGTCACTGCAATGCTCTTCCCACTTCCTCCAACAATTTTCATCACAGGGCCTGTTTTCGATGTAATCTCTTACAATTGTAAATTTTCAAAGAAACCGTCTTCACTCCGGTAATCAAAAACGGCGATGTTAAAAACAAAGCTGGATTATAAGAGGCTGTGCCTATAACTGTCTCCATCGTCAATGTGCCTGCTTCCACTTTCACAAGAATGGTTCCCAGTGCTTGTGGTTCGTCTCCTTCAGTATTTCTTCCAGATTTCAGTGGGGTAGGTCGCACAAAATCGCAGCTAATCAAACTCAGCGAAGCTGAAGCATCTGTTGCATGAATCAATGAATTCGTTCCTGTAAGTGTTCCAAACTTAAAAGAGATTTTCCTGTATTCTACTGTTTGCGTGCAAGTGAAAAGAACAACGTCATCTCCAATAGAGCAAACAATTGTTGCCTTTGCTTCGATTTCTGTTTGGTCTTCACCTTCATTTCCCTGTTCTTCGACTCCCACAATAGTGATTCCCTTTTCTTTGTTAAATGTTACAGCTTCACTTGCAGGAACTTCGCCAGTTGCAATAACTTCAATGTGATATCCCCCTTCAGCTGGATCGCCTGTAAGCAAAGTGTTTGCTTTTACCAGAGTATTCACTGGTGTTTCAAATGTTTCCCCATTTGCATCTGAGGTGCCACTTTGACCCACGTAAATAGCAACATGCTTCAATGAAATTTCTTTTGTTTTATTTGCTGATGCTCTGTCTACTCCATTTTTAACATTATAAATAGAAGTTATTGTTTGTGCTTCTTTTGTTTAAAACAATGCGCAAAAAATAACTAAAACAAGATACACTCTCGATTTTAACATGAAATTTCAACCTCTTCAATTATTTAGTGACAATATTATGGCTTAAGATCGTATTCTTGATATCAAACTTGTGAGTTTGTTATCGTTTCACAATTACAACATTGCAATTTTCATTGGCAAAACCTTCAAAGATTATTTAACCATAATTAATATATATTTTTTATGATGAATTATTAATTTATTCCATAAAATACTATGTTTTCAAGGCTGGAATTTATTGCATATTCCTATTTGCTCTACGTTTTTTGTATTTTATTAATCAGCGTTGCGTTTTCAAAGGTTGCCACTTATATCATTTTGTGAATGTTACATGATTCATTTTCCATTCTAAATCCAACAAAAGATTCCTGAAAAATATGTTTGAAAATCAACATTTTCTCCATCTTCCATCAGTTGTTATCAATTTTTCTCGGCCTCTGAAAAGTCATATTTATTTGATTTAATAATTTTGCTTGAAGTTGCAACTTTACATTCTTTAGAAGCCATTTTTTCTTCGGAATTAATTTGCTTTATTCTAAGCATTTAGCAATTCAGCTGGGCTATTGAAGCCAATTGGTGATTATGTACTTTTTATCCTCAGTGTCAACATTAAAAATTCTAATATGCGTCTGTGAAACCTGTATCGATTTATAGTCAAGTTTCTGGGCAAAGAAGAAAGCCATTTGGTTTTCTGTGCTGTCATTCGGAGGGAAAGCACAAACTCATCAAACAATTCAATGAATCAGATTAATGGATCAGCCATGTTATCAATCAGAGAGGCAAAATGCAGTTCAGTTCTTAAGATGCCAAATAAAGATGTACATTTCAACAGGAAAATAAAATATGACTGTTTTTGACGTTTATGTAAGCTTGCAGATTCAGAAGATGGACAATAGAGAAGCTTTGCTGCAAAGCTGCCATTTTCACTTTGAATTGCGCTATCAAATGCATTCTTTATTTTTCTTTTGACCTTTCTTTCTTTCTTATTTTCTTCTTTCTCTCTCTCTTTCTCTCTTCTTTCGTTTTTTCTTTTCTTTTCTTCATTTTTATTAAATTGCTTTATTCCATTTCGAAGAAGGAAAATATGAAAAAACAACTCTGAAAAGATCTCCAAATAAACGCTTGTTTTTGATTTTTTGAAACGATTAAAAAAAGAAAAGAAGGAAATATTTGTTAACAAAATGATATTTCATTTCTTCAAATAATCACAAAATATTCAGAAATAGTCAACGATAATGCATCATGACATTTATCATTAATAAAAGAAATTTCTCCATAAAGGCTTGTGAAGGTATCTTCGCATCCTTCTTCTTCCAGCTTTTCAAATATCTTTCTTTTCGTTGCCTTTCTTTTCGCTTCGTCAGTTTCAAAAATCTCTTTTTTTTTCAATCTTTCCGAAATAATCAAAAAGAATCGCAAGATACGAAACGCATTTGCGTCATCTAACGTTGGCTGCTGAATTTCCTCCATCATTACATCAATAGCTCTTCCTTTCAACAAGCCTTCAACTTTCATAATTTTATTTTCAGCTGCTGCTCGAAAAAAATCAATGCATTCCCCTCTTATTTCTCTGTGATTGCCACTTGATGCTCGAAATAACTGAACAACGTTGCCAAAAAGCCCAACAAATTCTTCATTCCAAAATGAGCAGAAACGAAAGAAAAACTCCAATAATTGCAGCCATTTCATCAAAACAATCACTTCTTTCGTTTCTTTTTCTCTTTCCACTTTTTTTCTCTTCCAATCCACACACTTTGAAAGCTCCTCCAGTTCTCTTCTTGTTTCTCTCACAAAATGCAGCTCATTCACAATTTCATCCTCCAAGCTTTTGTTAAAGTAAAATCGGCTCATTAATAATTTCCAAGCAGACTGGTAAGCAAGTCGAGTGAGGTTGTGATGTTCCTGGTGATATTGGACAATTTCTTTGATCTCGCCCAAATATAGCTCTTTATCCAATTTCTCAACAAAAATGAAAAATTTCAATTTTATCAAAATTAAAAAAGAAAAGCAAACTCCAAAATAGAAACATTTGCTCAATGCAAGCAACGCCATTTCCACTTCTTTTTGTGCTTTTTCGTTTTCCTCTTTGTTCAGCGCTTCTTTCAGAATGCAACGCACACATATTGAAAGCAATTCTGAAGGAAATTCTTCGTTTAGCAAAAGATAGCATTCACAAAGATCAGTCAGCAGCTTTTCGTTCTTTTCATCCTTTTTTTTCTCATTTTCATCAATAATCATCTTCTCAAATCTTTTGTTCAACGAAGTTACTTCAAATTCATCAATAAATACTCTTTTTAGCACTTTGCAACATCCAACGTGCTTCAACAACAACAATATATTTTTCATTGTTACTTTCTTTTCTTCGATCATTGTGTAAATTCCATTGAACACCTCTGCTGTGACCACAGATTCAAGTCCTTCTTCATCCATCTCTTCTATAACTTCATTCATCTCTACGATTTTCGCTTTCTGTTCATCCTCATCGCAATCTTCTAATTCAGAAAATAATTCTTCAAAAAGAAAAGAAATACTCTCAAAACAAAAAGATCAAATAAAAGAAATAAATTACAAACTCGAAAACTTTTCTGTTAATGGAGTCTTTCATGTGAACCAAAAAGAGAATCGAAGGAAACAAGCAACCAGATTTCCAGAAATCATTTAGCAATGAATTAACAAATAACCGTTGAAGCAGAAGAATTATCTTATTTTAATATATTGAGCAAACAATCATCTTTTTGGTTTGCATAAGTCCTTCCATTTCCAGTTCAAAAAAAAAAAAACTTACTTCAATGAGTATTTTATAATGGGAATTTTATGATAATTTCACATGAAAAATACTCAAATGGGAATGATATGTATTGTTTATTCTGATGCAAAAAAAAGTGTTTTAGGTAATAGTCGATTTGATCGACACCCTAAAAAATCGTAAAGTCAACTTAATATTTGAATAAAATAACTTGTTTTTCTAATAGAAGTTTATTGACAAACTTTCAACAAAGTTTAATATTCAAGTTTTTTTAACCTAAAAACGAGGAATGACATATAAAAAAGGGAATTATGATCATTAATATTGCGTTAAAAAAAATACGGTTTGTGAAAAAAAAGGAATTCACAATCTTTTTTGCAGTTTTCACATTGAAGAAACATGATGAATATGATTATTGTTACAGAAATTTCCTTATAGAAATGACAATGAGAGAAGGGAAGAGAATTGGCTGATTTCATTAATTGAGAAAATATTATAAGGGGAGAGCTTATCGAATAAAGAAATCAAAAATTAAAAGAATCCGAAGACTGTGTTGATCGATTCTTTAATTTAACAGAAGAAATATCGTTTACTAATACTGTTAAAAAAGAAAATTTGACGAATAAGATAACGAAGCCAAACCCTAAGTGTTTTTTAATAATTGCTCCTTTTCCTACTTCAAACCCTAATTTCAAAACTCAAATGCTACAAAACACATTTATTATTCTAAGTTTGTTATTCCTATCAAAAAGAAATCCAAAATTTTGAATATTTTTGGGTGTCGATCAAATCGGTTTATACCGTGTTTTATTATGAAAATAAGTTAAATTATTCAAGCAATTAGAAATTCATATTTGAAAATGCAAAAAAAAAAATCAAAAAAAAAAAAAAAATACATAAAATTAATGGTTTGCAATTTTAAAAAAACTCTGACTACAATATCAAAAGAAAATTTTTTTTATTCAAGAAATACATTATTTCCAAAATGAAACTTCCTATTGATATTTTTTTGCAATTTGAATAATATAAAAGGATTGGAATTGTTTTGAAATAAACTTATTTGCTGACAGGTGTTTCTTATCCAATAAAAGATATTCGGACAAGCGTTGTTCGAGTTGTTTGTGCTCAAATTTGGAATGAAATGATACCAAAATTAGGAGGACTGTTAAAATGGGTCGAAATTGATGAGGCTGTTTGAGGGGAAGGAAATATGGAAGAGGAAGAAAAAAGTTCAAACTGTGGATTTTTTGAGGAATTGAGAGGAAAAAATGAGTAGAAGCTGGAACATATTGTGTTATCATCATGCCAAATAGGAAAAAAGAAACAATGATCCCAATCATTCAAGAAAGAATGTGAGCAGGGACAACAATAATTGGTGATGAATGGAAAAGATCCAATTGTTTGACATATTTCGGACATAATCAAATTGCAGTTTGTCAAAAAATAAACAACAAAGACACTGAAACGGGTGCTTGCACCTTGCTGTTGAAGGGTTGTGGGGTCATTTTGAGGGTTTTATCCAAAGCACGGCATTTGAAAACCATTTATTATAAACTGCTTATCCATGTTGCTTGTTGATTGGAATCCATATCCAAGCTTAACTGATAGTTTGCAAAAAATAATACATTTTGTTCCGAAAGAAAAACCTATCGTTGCAGACGATGAATTGGATCAAACAGAATATGATAAATTACATGATCCGGATGACATTATGCATGAGCTGCATGATGCTGAAATTGAAGAAAACACATTTTTCGGAAAAGGAGGAAGAATAAAATATATATTCTTTCAATAAAACTGAAAACAAATTTTCAAAAAAAAAAAAAAAAAAAAGAAAGAAGAAGAAGAAGAAGAGAGAGAAAGAGAAAGAGAAAGAGAAAGAGAAAGAGAAAGAGAAAGAGAAAGAGAAAGAGAAAGAGAAAGAGAGAAAGAGAGAGAGAGAGAGAGAGAAAGAGAGAGAGAGAACAATTATCAATATATTTCAAAAAACTTCCAAAATTATGAAATATCTTTAAAGCTTTTTCATTCAAAACAATTATGTTAAAAACAAAAACAATCATTAAAAAATATTCACATATTCTTATTGTTTGCATTCGGGATTAAGTTTTCATTCTTTTTTTCATTTTTTTAACAAAGTGAATTTTTGAGATAAAGAAAAAATGTTTTGGTAAAATTTTAGCAAAGAAACTTGTATCAATTGTAAATGTTGATAACACTCCATGCGGAAAAAACCGGTTTTCTCTGTTCTTTTCAACAAAGGAAACAATAAACTTTTTTGTTGAAAATTTCAAAAATTTTGAAACTTTAACTCAATATACTAAGGAAAAAAAATATTGTTTGTAGTTCTCTCTTCGCAATTTGTTTCTATAATAATTGTTTTTTATAACTCAATGAGAAAAGAGCGTTATTTATCGTTATTCATTCTTTTATATCTAACGCTTCCTGAACAATCTTTATAAACAAGCTATCAACAAACTCTTCCACCAGATCAAGACCATCTGTTCTTTCTCTCATCTCTTCCTCAGCCTCGAGAACTTCCTCCAAAATGATTAGCTCCATATTCCCTTCAACAGCCATGCTGGCTGAAGAGTGGAACAAATTAAGTGCATCAAGGGGAGAAGCTGATGATAGTGTTATTGGAGTATTCGCAAATGATAATGAAGAAGAAGAAGATGGAATAATTGAAGTGTTTATAACAGATTCAAGAGAGGACGAAGGAGAAGCAGATGAAATACGTGAAGATGATGGTGAAAGTGAAGACTGAATTTCCAAACAAGGAGAAAGAGGAGGAGAAGAAGAATGAAAAGCATCAATAACAGAAGAAACAGACAACATATTCTGAAATGACAGCACAACTTGCGAAGCAGAAGTGAAAGGGGAGTAAGCAACAAGCGGAAACGAAAAGAAGCGCAGCAGCTGCAAAGAAGAAGGCGGAGGGAGCGATGCACGAAGTAGGTGCTGATGCTTTTCGGATTCTTGCCATTCTGAAAGCGTCAAGCCATCAGGCGACTCTTCGCACAGCTTTGCCCGCAGCCGGCTGTGGTCGTATGGAAGGCCAAAGGATGCTGAGGCGTATTGGATGATGACTCGGCGCAGTTCCACAAAGAGGCTTGGTGACATTATCTGCTTGTCGGCTGTCGGCACATGCAGAGGCAGTTCTGCCATCAACGAAAGAGAAGAAAAAGCTTTGTTGAACGTGAGTGAACTGCCATTTGAGAGGGCAGCTGCTTCGGAATGGCGGTTGACTGACAGCAAATACAGCCGCTGCACATCCAGAAGATGGTTGACAGTGTGGAAGATCAGCAGCATCTGCTGCTGCGTCATCTTCTGCACATACGGATTCGACAGGCTCGACAGAAAGACAGACAAAGAAGGGAACTGTGACTTGAGCTTATCGGCTTCAGAATTTGTGGCTGCGAAGGAAGTGTTTTCTGAGGAAAGCTGAGAATTGCCCGCAGGAAAAGAAGGCAATGACTCAGAAACACACTTCGACGCAGCAGCAAACATCATATTCAGCTGAGTTTGGACAGTGATGTGGATGAATTGGAGGAGATTGTCAGAGAACTGCGATGGCACGGGAAGATAAAACCTGCCCTTGCGAACAACAAACGGAAGTGCATTCTTTTCACGATCATCGCCATCGCAATTAGGATCACAATCATTACTGCTATTCGCAGCTCCTGCCTTCTTGGCATTCAACTCATTGTTCAACTTCTCGTTCCCCCTTTCATTCTCATTCTTTTCGTTTCCTTTCCTCTGCTCGCTGTGCTTTGCTTCCACAAACTGCACAACTTCTTCTCGCATCAGGAAGTCCTCAGGGCAGTCGTCGTCGTCAAAGCAATCCTCGTCAATCGATGCTGGGAACTGCTCAGCATACAGCGAGTGCACCAGCCAAATCGCATTAAGCACAATGTCCACGTACGTGTCGCTCCGCAGGAAAAGCGAGAAAATGGCCAGGAAATTCGGCGTCTCTTCCACTTTTGCAGGAAGCTTGCTGAAGCGAGAAGAATGTGGAGGCGAATGCTTCAGAGCTTTTGCCTCTCCTGCCAGTTGCATCTCAATTGCACGCTTTGAAAGGGGAAAAGAAGTCGAAGAAGAAGAAGATGATGAAGACGACGAAGATGGAGAAGATTCAGAAGAAGCAAGCGACGGTGACCGAGGAGGGGTTGCCTCAACTGACATTTCAGAACCTGCTTCCTGTTTATCTGCTTGAAAATGCAAACTTGGCTTCATAACATCATTTTCTCCATCAATGTGCAATTTATCATCTTTCTTCTCTCTCCCAATGTAATGCTCGTTCTCTTCATCAAATTCATCCGTTGAATCGCTCTTCTCAGCAGACAGAGGCGGAGAATCCGCCGACTGCAACAGCGGAGAAGTCTGCGGCTTCGCATAGCGCTGAATGTATTCTTCGACTTTCTGCTTGTTTTTCTTCTTTTTGACCACAGAATACGTGTTGTGCTCCATCTGCCGCGGAGACGTGCTTTCTCCAAGCAAAGGCACATCATTAGCATCATCATCATTTCCGCATTCACTCAGAGAAGAATGCCTTTGAACAGCGCAAAACTCAGTTTCATTGGCATCTGCATCATAATCTGCATTGGAAGTGCTGGGAAACAGATCATTTGCAAAATTATTCTTTTCATTTTCATTTTCCTCTTGCTTTTGCTTCTTGTTGTGGTTTCTATTTCTATATTCATCGTAATATCCTTCCTCCTCCTCTTCCTCCTCTTCCCCTTCTTCCTTCTCTTCTCTCTCTTCTCTTTCTCCATCATCGTAATCCTCCCCATTGAATACTTCCTGTGCCTCTTTCCCTTCTTTCCTTCCACTCTCTTTCACATTCGCATTTTCATTCACATTTAAATTTTTATTACCATCCGCCTCATCAAACAGACCTGACTTAACTTTGCCTTTCCCATCAATCAAATTCTCGCCAACACTGGCTCCGTTAACATTCTCATTCTCGTTCTCGTTCTCGTTCTCTCCAGTAATGCTATCTGCATCAAGCTGCAAGATCTCTTCGTCGAACTTCATAAAAGTGCTGTGAATGGCCGTCGTCGAAATGTCGTTCCCGTCAAACGCACTGTCAATCGTACGCTCCACAAATGTCGGTGTTATTCGATGATTGTAATCTTCTTCTTCTTCCTCTTCTTCTTCTTCTCTTCCTCTTCCTTCTTTCTCTTCTTCTTCTTTGTTACCGTTATCATTGTATCTGTCATTTCCTTTTATTTCTTTTCCTTTTCCTTTTTCTTCATCGGCTTTTCTATCTTCTTCCTCATCTACTTCTTCTGCATTTCCAATACTGATAACAATATCACCTTCTTCATTTTGCTCATTCAATATGTCTTTTTCCTTCTTCATCTTTTTCTTCTTCTTTTGACTTTCATTCACCTCTCCATTCCAGCCAACTCCTTCTTCTTCTCCTCCTTCTCCTCCTTCTCCTTCGCATTCCTTCTTCTTTCCCTCTTTTCCCTTCTTTTCCGTCTCCTGCTCAAAATCGCTTTCGCTTTCAATCGTATCAAAGGGAAGCTGATTAAACACCAGCGGCGAATGCTTTCTCGGCGTAATTGGCTGCGATGCCTGAGGTGTCTGTGCTCCAACCGCAGGTGAAGAAGCGGGAGAAGAGAAAGAAGAGAAAGAAGAAAATGAAGAAAAAGAAGTCAACGAAGAAAGCGAAGGAGAAGGAGAAGGCGAAGGCACAAGAGGCGAAAAGGAAGAAGAAGTAGTTGCGGTGAAAAGCGTTTCAGAACGCTGTCGTTTGCTTCCCGCTGCTGTTTCTGCTGCATTTGCCATCTTCTTTTCCTCCTTCACATTTCCGCTTCCGCTTCCGCTTCCAGTTATTCTGCTATTGTTATTGCTGCTTCTGTTAATATTGTTATTGCTATTATTATTATTATTATTCCCACTTCTGCTCCCTATCCTCAATCTATCCATCATCTTGCTGAACGCCACAAACTGCTCCTTCGCAGCTGACCTCCGCTGAGGCAGCGAATGAAGTTGTTTCCCATTCTCCTTCTTCTCCTTCTTCTCCTTATTCTCCTTCAGCATCTGTTGACGATGCTGCTGATGCTGCTTATGATGATGGTAATAACGCTCTTTCTGATGTTGCTGTGCCTGCCAGTGCGAAAGAGCCGCCATGAAGTGCTGCTGCTGCTTGATGATCTGCATACGCGACGCAGAATTTTTGAGCACTTTCTTCACTTCTGTCTCGACACACAGCAGCTGCTCGTTCAATGCCAGCTTCAGCGCATTCGCTTGCTCTTTCAGCTGAGCCATCTGATGTTGCGCTTTTTCTATTTCTTCTCTTTCTTTTACTTCATCTTTCTTTTTGTCTTCCTTTTCTTCTTTATTTCCTTTTTCAGAAGAAGTTAATGAAGCAGACGAAGCAGATAAAGAAGACTGATACTTTGAGCAAATCTGCTTCTGTTTCGAGTAAATCTTTCTGATTGAACTCAGTTCGCTTGACGCCTCGTTCTTTAGCTGCTGCCACTTCGTATACAGCTCAAACAGCTGCTCCTGCCTCTTTTTCTTCTCTTCTTCCATCAGAACTTTCAAAAAATCGTCTTTATTTCTCCACTCCTTCTTGCTTCCCATGCCTTTTTTGCCCTCCCGAGCAGAAGTTGGCTCCATCTTCATGTTTTTAATGCTTTGTGGCGAAGAAGGAACAGATTTTGAGCCAAATGCATTCATCACGTGCTTCGGAGACAGCAAAGAATCGCTGATTGCCTCGCTTCCTTCATCCATTTTCATTTCTCGCTCGCTCAAAGACCCGCTCCCTTCAGAATTCAACAGCTTTCCTTCGAATTTCTTGAAGGAAGCGAACGTTTTTCCAACCCCATTCACATCTGACGGGGAAGAAACAGGAGAAAATATGTCCATCATTGACACGTGCTTCCTCAATGGAACACGCGAAAACAAGTTAAACTCAGCCCCTGCAACTGCCCCTGTCCCCTCCGCTGCTGGCGGCAGCTCTTCTCCAGTTGCCTCTTCTTTTCCCATTGATGATGCTGTTGTTGTTGATGACGATGATACTGATGATGATGATGTTGTTGTTGCAGCTACATTCAAGTCCAACAAAGGCAAAGACGCAACTGATTTCAGCTTGAGTCGCGAAGCAGTAGGAGATTTGCTTGCTGAATTTGAGCACAAAAGCGAGTTTGCAGAAGAGTGACGTCGCGTGAGGCCATAAAATGAGTCAAAAGAAGATGGAGTGATTGGATTTTCGCTTTCTCCTTCTCTTTCTTTCCCCTCTCCTTCTCTTTTTCCTTTTCCTTTCCCTCTTTCTCTTTCTCTTTCTCTTTCTCCTTCCTCTTCTTCTTCCACATCTGATTCACTTCCTCCAAAAAACTCCTCAAACGAGCGCTCCGTCAACAGCGGCGACGTAAGTGAGGGAAGGAAGAAAGAAGGAGAAGAGACGATTGACGACGAAGCAACTGCTGCAGAGGTAAATCCAAGCGGAAGAGAAGGAGAAAGAGAAGACGAAAAAGAGGGAGAAAAAGAAGGAGAAAGAGAAGGGTCTGATTTGAAAAGGAAGTTTGATGAAGAATGATTGGCTGAAGGGCTGTCAAGAACATGCTGCTGTTTTTCTTTCCACAGAAGAGGGTGGAACTCCATGCCGTAGCTGGAGGCTGGGGAGAGGGATGGGGAGAGGAGAAGAGAGGAGGAGGAAGAAGAAGAAGAAGAAGAAGAAGAAGAAGAAGAAGAAGAAGAAGAGGAAGAGGAAGAAGAGGAAGAAGAAGATGTTGATGAAGCGGATGCAGATGTAGAAGAAGAAGAAGAAGAGGATGAGGAAGAAGAAGAAATTACTTTTGACTTTGGCGTAGTGATTACTGGAGACTGAACTTTTTCAGGCAGTTTATCAATTGAAAGAGGAGGAGGAGGAGCAGAAGTTGAAGAAGTTGAAGAAGAAGCAGAAAGTTTTGAATCATCTTTATCAGCAGGTTCATTATGAGAAGATTGATCCATTTCATTTGCTTGTTTTGAGGATTTTGGTTTTATTTTTGTTGATTTTGTTGCATTTTTAACTGCTTTTGTTGAGGTATTTTTGTCTTTTTCTGGTTTTTCCATTGTTTTTGCTGAATTCAATGAAGATGCTTTTATTCGTTTCTCAAATGAATCTTTTTCTTCTTTTTCATCTTCATTGCAAAAAGCAGAAGTTGTTGAAGAAGGCGGATGATGTGTTTTCTTTACGGTTTTTCCATTTTCAGTCATTTTTGCTTCATTTTTATTAGACTTTTCATTTTTCTTTGTTTCATTAGCTTTTGATTGCACATTCTGATTTTTGTCTGTATGTTTATCATCGTCATTCTTTTCTTCTTTTTCGGATTTTTTTATTTTTTCATTTTCTTTTGCTTTTCCTTTATCAGCATCTTCAATTTTATCTTTATCTTCTTCTTCTTCTTTTGATTTATCTTCTTCTTTTTCATCACTTTCATTATCTTCTTCCTCTTCCTTCTCCTTCTCCATCTTCCAATGCCTCTGTCTATGCGGCGTGAAATGCGACGGAGAAAGCGGAGGCTTCGGCACAACTCCATTGAAAGATTGATAAGAATTCATTTTCTGCTTCATATTTCGCTCTGAAATCCTCATTGCCACACTCAGTGCTGTTGCTTCTGTGTGAATTTGGTCTGTTTGGGGGGAATTTTGAGATATTTGTGAAGAAGAAGAAGAAGAAGAAAAAGAAGAAGAAGAAGAAGAAGAAGAAGAAGAAGAAGAAGAAGAAGAAGAAGAAGAAGATGATGATGATGATGATGATGATAATGATAATGTTTCATTTGAGCTTTGCTTTTCAGTTGGTTTAATTTCTTTGATATCTTCTTTTTCTTCTTTTTCTTCTTCCTTTTTTTGTGAATTAATCTTCTCATTATCATTTTCTTCTTCTTCTTCTTTCGTTTCTTTTTCATTCTCCATCACATTCTTCATGTTTTTCTTCTTTTTCTTTTTCTTCTTCTTCTTAATCTTCATCTTCTTCACCTCTTCCTCCAAAAGACTCATTCTCACCAGCTCTCTCGCTGCCTCAATCGCCTTCTGCTGCTTCTCAGCCATTTTCGGTGTCAATGGCGCTGTATTTTCCAGCTCAGGAAGAGGAAGAGGAAGAGGAGAAAGAGGCGAAGGAAGAGAAGGAAGAGAAGGAAGAGAAGGAACCGCAAATTGAGAGGGAGATAACGGCAATGTTTGAAATGAATGTGATGAAGACAATGAATTCGTTGAGGAAGATGACTTTGACTCCTGCTCGTTCTTCTTTTGTGAAATGTTCTCGCTTTGCTTAGCCAGAGCCTGCAAAGAAGAAGAAGGAAAGTGCGAGGAAGACGAAGGAAGAGAAAGAGGAGGCGGTGGCGGTGGTGGAAGTGGCGGTGAAGAAGAAGTAGAAGAAGAAGAACAGGAGAAGGAAGAGGAGGAGGAAGTAAAAGAAGAAGAAGAAGAAGAAGAAGAAAAATAAGAAGAAGAAGAAAGCATCGGAGGAGAAAACGAAATGGATAGCAGAGGCGAAGACGACAAAGAAGTTTCGCCTGACGAGTTGTGGCTTTGAACTTGACTTTGGTTTTGGTCTTGGTTTTGAGCATATCCTTTGCTTTGACTGTGGTGACAGCTTCTGTTTCCTCTATCACTTCTATTGCTCATTCTATTGCTGCTTTCAATACTGCCTTCATTGCCTCCATCTGAGCTGCTTCTTGTTCTACTTCCACAACTTCTACTGCAATTACTACAACTGCTGCTGCTGCTGCTGCTGTGGCTGAGTGGCATCGTTTTGCTCTGTGCCAGTCCTGCCACCTGCTGAGAATGTATTCGGCTATCGGACCTTGTTGCTCCGCTGTCTGTGCGGCATTCAGTGAGCCTGGCAGCGTCTGGCTGGGGAAAGTTCTTCGGTTCTGAAGGAAGAAAAGATGAGGTGAGAGGTTGATGGGATGAAGTGGGGTGTATTGAAATTGGCAGCGATGGGGCAAGAGAAGCAGTTTGTGTGTGTGGCGGAGGTGGAAGAGGATAAAAATGAGGACATGGATCTGGGCGAAGAGAAGGAGGAGGAAACGGCGAGAACGGATGATAAGCAGCAGGCTGTGAAATGGAAGAAAATGGATGGTGAGTTGCCAATGAAGTGTGTGCGGGAGGATTCAATGAAATGCGATTGTATGATTGATATGACATCTCCCCCAAAGGAGAGTGTGAATGAAGCAAACCGCTTGGCGGAGGATCTGCTGGATAAACAACCGACACTGAGCTAAATGGAAGCTCGACTGTTTGCACATGTCTTCTTTGCGAGTCAATCGGCACAGAGATTGAAGATCTTGCGGTGGGAGGCAGCCTCTCAGTCACAAAAGGAGAAGATTCTGGCTGTGTCACATCTGTTGATGGCTTTTCTGGCTCAAGGTCTGGCTGAGGATACGAAATTGAAGCAGGCTGCACAACTCTCACTTGAGAAAGAAGCGGAATAAAAGAAGGAGGAACTTCAATCGATTCGTCCATTGAAACAAGGAGTTCAGAGAAATCTTTTCCATTTCTGTAAGGAACATGCAATGTTTTTGTTGCTTTTCTGGATTTTTCTTTTTTCACTATTAGTATATGAGCTTTTCTTTCCTCCTCTTCATTTTTCTCTATGTTATTTTTCAATAATTTTGTTGTTGAAGGCTTATCATCAAGATGTTTTCTAAATGCGGAACTTTCTTTTTCGTGCGAGTGCGGTTTTTCCTGAACTTTATTATGTTGATTATATCTCGTTCGACAATTTGCTTTTGTATTATATTTCTTTTTTTTCTTCTTGGTGGCAGCAATTTGAGATAAACTTTGTTCCTCGATCTCAAAAGGTGATGGCACAATGTTAACCCAATTTTCTTCTCTTTCCTTAAAATAAAGCTCTTGTGCTTCCTTTTCTTCTTTTGACATTCGTTTCCATCGTATAAGTTCGCTATGATTTTTTGGCTTGACTCTTTCCATGGTCAAATTCTCTTAAAATTTTAAAATGCGCAACTTTATCAACTTGGAATTCTTGAAATTTTCCTTTATCAAAAAATAAAAGTTTTCAAATATTATATAAAACTTGTAGTGGTAGTGATCAATCTAAATTTTTTTTTGTAAATTAAAAACTCATAAAATTTTTAAAGGTCGAAAAAGTCAAATTCAAAATCGAAAATGATGTTAATTAGTTCAGAATTTCAATTCAAGCGAAAACCAAAGAAATTATTTTGATCAAAATGTTGATATTAACAAATGGTTATTAAAATGAGAATATTTTTCTTTTATTTATAACAACAGTTTTCTTTGATTTTGACTGACATCCTTTGATCCTTTTATCTGTCAGATAATTCAAAATGTTTTGTTTTATCAGTTTGAAATGCAATAAATGATATCAAAAACATTTCGTTTCAATAAATGTGATTGATTACTCATTTTTATTGAAATACAGGTTTTCGAACTATGCTTTTTTTTTAATTTTTTGTAAAATAACATATGGCTGATCCTTTTTGAAATCATGCTTTCGTTCTAGTTTTGATCAAAATTTTAATCTCAATGGGATTTTGAAAAATTGAACTTAAACTGTTAATATATATTGTTCATGATGTTGTTATTGCAGAAACAAAAATTTAACAAAAATTCCATTGAGATTTATATTTTGATCAAAACTCGAACGAAAGAATAATTTCAAAAAGGATCAGCCATATTTTATCCTGAACACATGTGAAAAGTTTCCTGAATTTCAAATTAATCCTGTTCATACAATTGCACACAATCAAACATCAAAAAAACATCATTTCAGTTTTTTCTGATTAAAAATGACAAAATTCTCTGATCGTTCATGGAAATAAAAACAACTGATATGAGTCTGAATTTTGAAAATTTCACAAAATTTGTGATGATAAATCAATTCCCGATGTTGAATAAAACATTTTTAATTTCGAGTTAAACTTTTAAGATTTTGAATAATAATTTTCGAATTTTGAGTTCAAATGGAAAACAGATTTGTTGTTTGTTTCCAACGTTGTTATTGCTTCCAACAAATAAAAAGCTCATTTGTGAAAAACAAAAAAAGAATAACATTTGTGAAAAAATGGACAAACAACACAAATCGAAGTCTCTCATAATCCAAACAGAATGTGAAATCACAATACATATCCCAAAAAGAAAAGATTGAACTGAAAGTTCGAAATAGAGATCAAATAAAAAAAAAAACAAGTTTGTGTTCAGGATGTGAACTGAAACAACATGAGCAATACATACAAAGCGAATAAATACAAATACATAAACACAACATGTGGCAAGCAGACCAATTCTGCTTTTGAAGCAATTAATATTTGAAATTGATCCAAACATAACAATTCATGGAAACAAAAAGAAGAAGACAAACAAGTCGAATTGTTGAATAGAGTCAAAATAAAAAAACACTATTATTCATATATTTGTGAAATAAATCCATATCCAAAGCATATCAATCACCAACTCTTCGTTCACTTCTCAGTCAGCAAAGTTCCTGTGATATCTGAAGAATTCACACTCGTCATGTGTTCCCCATCTTCTGTTGTCTCCTCCAGGTCAATCGCATCTGACATCGTCAGAATTGCTGCTCCTGCAGGAAACCGCTGGATGAACTCGCGCTTCAGCCCTGCCAAGCTCAGTCTGTCTTCTGGCTGAGCAGACAGGCAAGCTCGGATGATTTCAAAGAAATTCGACTCCTTCACAGCAGACATGTTCGGTCGTTCATGATTCACTATCTTCTGCCCTGCCACCTCACCCTCATACTCATCAAATGGGATTTCCAGTGTCAAACATTCCCACAGCATCATCCCAATCGAAAACACAACTGACTCCTTTGTTGCTCCCATCTTCTTGTTCATCTGCAGCTCTGGTGCTTTCCATCTCAGGCACTCTTTTCTGATATCGTCGTCGTCTTCAAAGGCAGATGAAGGAGGTGGTGAGTCTGTGAATCTCTCGCTCATCACTGAAACATTGGACGAGGAAGAAACAACAGTTAATGAAGAGATTGATGATGAATCGGAATCATCCGATGAGAAGTCAGAGTGCATCACAATGCAGATCACCATGTGCTCAGAAAACAGCACAATGTGAGGACTGAGATAGGAAAGAGATGAGAGAGGATTCTCCATTTCATCAAAGGAGTGAAGAGCAAGGTTAGCCACCCAGAACAGGATCTGAGCAGCTGTCATCTCCCTCTCCTGCAGAGTGCCAATAGGCATCTCCTTTGTCTTGTTCCTTCCATGCAACAACATGAACAGCGAATCCCTCAGATCCACAATCAGCTTCTCATGGGGAGACGAACACGCCATCACATCCACCAGATTCGACATCGACGAGGTGGTGGGGCACAGTTCTTCTCCCCGAACAAATGTCGAATCTGAATCTGTTGTCGAAGTGGTGGAAGTGGATGAAATGGATGGTGATGGTGATCTCTTTCGTATCTCTTCTTCTTCAACCTTTTCCAATGCCCATTCTGGAATCTTGTCAGAGTCCCTTCCAAGAATGTATTCAGTGGAGCCGCTCTCAGATAGAAGATGCTCTGATGACTCCGAATGCTCCATATTTGAATCAAATATTCTCTTCTTAATCCTCTCCTCATTCTTCTTCTCCGCTTCTCTCTCTGCTCTCCTCCATTGCTCCTCAGGTGACATCTCCATCGTCACCATCTCAATCAGCTTCGGATCCTTCCTCACTGTGTCATTCACAATCTCTCTCAGATCTTTATTCTCATTCTTTGCCTTTCTCCACCGAACTGTAACAATAATTGACACAATCAGAACGATCAAAAACAAAACAACAAAAATAACTGCAATTACAAGAGCCCAAGATGGTTTTCCTTCTTTCCTTCCTTCAACAAGTTTTTCATTTCCACTTGACTGACTTTCACTTCTGTTCTTAACAATAAACGGCTCTGTTGATAAAGGAGAGTTTGCTTTGCCAAACACAATGCACACACTCACTTCTGTCTCTTCTCTCACTTTCTCCAATTCCGAAGATGAAATAAATGTGTGAATCTCATTCTCTGATACAAACCCTTTTTCATCAATTTCCTTTCTCACAATTTCTTCTTCATCCCCATTTTTCATGCTCATCTTCACTGACAAATCACATGGCAGAAGCAGCTTTCCAGAAATTATTAGATCCAAATTCCCATTCAATTGAGTTGAATTCTTCACCTCTTCCAAAATGGGAATGAAAAATGATGATCCTCTTTCTGAAGCAATCCCTCCCAATTGACATCCTTCATCCAAAATCCAAAGCGATGAGTTATCTTTCAGTCCATCTCCCCCTTTCACGCTCACAACATTCAGTTCGCTATTCCCTTCACAAATCACATTCCTTCTGGCTGATGGATAACCCTCAATCGATGGATTGTTATTCTCAAATTCTCCCTTCTCAATCTTCACACTCCCTCCACTCACCCACAACCCACCTTCCTTGCTCTTCATAATGGTTGTTTCCTTCATCTCCACGTTGCTGTTCTTAACATCAACCAATGACCCATTCCATTTGCATAATCCTTCTTCTTTTTTTCTTTCAACCCCTTCATCGATAATTTCATCTTCTTTTTCTCCATCAAACACACAATTCTCAATCCTCACACCCTTTGACTGCCTGATCTGCATCATGATTCCCTTGTCAACTGAATTCACACATTTTCCAAACGAGCAGTTCAGCACACTCACCTCTTGTTCAGCATCATCCATCCCAATCGCACACCCCTCCAACAGCACTGTCACATTCTCAACTGACATCTCTTTCATCGCCACTTTCGCTTTCCCTCCAGCACTCACAACATCTCCCTCACATTTGATGTTCAAAATGCTTGTTTCATCAATTATCACATTCGATTCTTCACAAAACAAAAGCACCGATCTTGTAGAATGAATGTCTCTAATTATTGTTTCCGATATCTTTAGCTCTCCACTTTCCACACTCACAATTGAACTGTTCAATTGCACTTCATCGGCAGAGGAGAAGAATTCACATTCTTGAATTTTCGTCATTCCGTTATTCACTTTCAGAATGAAGCGATGAGAAGCCTCAAAGGTATCTTCAAACTGGAATGAACACCTCTCCACAGTGCTTTCATTTATAAACTCCATCACGCAATCCTTCTCAAATGATTTCTCAATCTTTAAGTTCAATCTCACAACCGCTTGCGTCTTTTTCAATGAATTCACAACAAGATCTCCAATCACACATTCTTCCGTCACAAACCCTTCCCCATCAATCAGAATCGCATTCATCACCCCTTCTTGAATGTGGTCAACCCCACAGTTGATGCTGAGACATGGATTGCTTTGAGCTCCACACCTTCTGCCATCAGTTCCTGTTGCGTTCACAAACACCTGAAGCCCATAAAAATAGGTGATTAGCGGAATCAGATCAACATCTCCCTCACTCTCAACACCCCTTCCACAGATGGAGTTGTTCGAGTTCAATGACTTCTGATTGTAGTTCAAAGCAAACAGCGTTTCGTTGATCTGGTGCTCAATCGAGTGGCATCTGACAAATATGTCTTTCCCCACCGATGCCTCATTCATATAGAACAAAACGTTCACAATCTTGAATTTCAGAGGCGGGATCTGACTTTCATTTCCATAATTCGCATTTGGGTCAGACCCATCAATAAACAGCCCTCCTCCACACCCTGTTTCACTCGAGCACTTGCACATCGAAAATGAGCTGCCATTCACTTTCAACAACGATTCTCCACTTTTCAGCACCACTTTCATTCCCCCTCCTTCTCTGCTCAAACCACTCTTGCAACTTAACATAGAACACTCATCAATCACACACTCCATTCCATGCTCATATGATCCCACTCCAATAACACTTGCTTCATTCCCTTCGTTTGTGATATTGGTAAATGAACTCCCAACAACCCTCAGAACTGGTCTGTTACTATTTGAACCAGTATTCTCATCTCCGTTCATTTGATTCTCGTCTATCATCGAAATCAGGCTCCTTTCTATCACACTCACAAACGAAATATTCACATTCTGAACCGTCACCTCAGATGCACCTGGGCTGAACACAATCAACCCTTTCAACTCTGAAATCAAACTCAACGAACACCTCTCAATCACAACACTCCCTTCATTCACTCTCATCAGACAATATCCAGCTGTCTCTGTCAGCCCGGTCAATGAACCAAATGAACAATCAGAAACAGACAATAAGGTGTTTGTTCCGGAGGATTCAATCAACACTTCATGATGGGTTGTGATGGCTGGCTTGGTGAATGACACATTCACAAATGACAGACTCACATTCGACGATATCATTGAACGATCATCCAAATCATTCTCGTCTTCATCACTGATAGTCATTCCTGTCCCTTTCTTTGTCCCTTCAATCACCACTTTTGGTGAATCTGAAATTGATGATGAAGAAAATGAAAATGATATGGAATGGCTCAGCAACCCTGATCCCACAATGGCAATATGTGTTTCCCCTTCTCCAAGTGGTTCATATCTCAGTGATATCAAGTGATCAATCGATGAGCATGGTGCTTCTGAAAATCCACACCCACTGAAGTCTCCTCCTTTCTCTCGAGAAACAAACCCATTCCCACTCCAGTTCCTCCACAAATACACAACCAATGGAATTACATATCCCTCCTCTCCTGTTGTCTTCCTTTCCCATCCACACAACTCATCCAATGATCTCAACTCCTCTGAACTCATCTCCCATTTCAAGTGCTCCTCATTCACAATCTCTCTCAGATCCCATCCCGAAACAAACACATTCTTCCCTTTCCAGGCATCGCATCCCTCACATGACATTCCTTCCATAACAAATGTTACCATCTCATCTGGCAGCTTCACAAACATCCCTCCTCCCATTCCTCTTCCTCCATTCTCAACATCCTCTGTTGGCACTTCACACCCAGAATATTTCACATTTTTCATTTCCAAACTTCCTCCTTTTCCCACTGATATCATCATCCCTCCTCCTTTCATCCCACTCCCTCCTGAACACACTGATGACAAATTGCATTCTTCAATATTCACAATCCCATTCACACCCATCTCCACATTCAAACATCCTCCTCCTCCAATTCCACCTGTAACTACCGCTCCATTCATTCGACTGTTATTCATCTCCAATTCAACTCCATTCGAAACGACTATTGGCGACTTCCCATTCATTCTCACTCCCCCTTCCATCACAAATCCATTCACAACCATCCCTCCTCCCTCGATACAAATCACATTGAATCCAATCAATTCATCATTTCCAAACGAGACTGAACAGCTGGTGATTATGATGATTGCTGATGAGGAGTGGATGAATGCACTTCTCCTCCCGTTCATCCCTTCATTCAGCACAAATGACAAATGTCTCATCTCAAATGATTTTGTGCATTCGATCAGCGAGTTTTGATTCATTGATCCTTCATCCATCACAGTCACCCTCATTCCTTCTTCTTTCCCTGAAACACTCAAATCGAATGAAGCCACTTTCATTTCATTCTTTATCCATGATTCCGAAACAACTTCGATTTCATTCACATTGCTGCTCGCTCTCTTCTCAACACAATAGTCAATCGTCAAACACCCAAACTCCTCAAACCCACAATGACTGTGATCCAATGCCCTCTCTCCACTACCATCAACTCTCAACTTTGTCCCGATTGAGCACAAATACACAAACAGCGGAATCACTTCCCCTTCTCTCCCATCCTCACTCCCACACAACTTCACAACATCTGTTGGAATCACACAGGAATCAAAAAACTCAAATGAGCTTCCATTCACTTTCGACTCCAACAACACACCACTCCCACAATGAACAAACACATCCTTCCCATATTCAGCTTTGTTATTCTCTCCAAACACAAACAATCCCTCTCTTCCCGATTCCATTTTCATTGAACCATCCCTGCTCTCCATCACAATCATTATCCCTCCTCCTCTCCCTTCACTTCCATTCGAATTCATTGCCTCACACCCTTCAAACACACAACTCCCATTCACAACAACACTTCCTTCCCCTTTCACTCTAACACATATCCCTCCTCCTCTTCCACAAAGGCAACTGCACTCCTTAACATCACACGACTCAATCACAATTATCCCATTCTTTCCTTCACCTCTTTCTGTTCCAACCACTCCACTCAACCATCCCCCATCTCCATTTCTCTTCTCAATATTATTCACATTACATCCACAAAACACAACTGATTCCACTCCTTCAACAAACTCAATCAGTGAATGTTCTCCAAATGTCAAGGTTTCTGTTATCACCAATCCCTCCACTTTCACTTTTCCCCCAATCACATTCACAAAGCAATATCCAATTAAATTGTCAGATGAACAAATAACAGAACAGTCAGTGAGTGTGAAGAGTGTGGAATTGGATAAAATTAGAGATGATGCACCAGATAGAGCAGATGGAATACAGAACTTGATGTTTCTTATTGAGCATTTGTTCAACACCTCAATCAGACATGACGACTCAAAATTCTCTGGTGCTTTCACTCCCATTTCCATCCCTTTTGTGGAACATGAGATTTCCCATTCATGACCATCTGTCATGGCAACATCTTCACTAAACTCAAATCCTGAATCCAATTCGATCTTCTTATTTGTGCCCGAATATCTCACCTGCGCTGCATGGGTGATGGTTGCACACGGATAATAAGCAAACCCACAAAACCACGAGTTGTATCCACCCAGCCCATCCTTCACCTTCCCCACATGCGCTGCATTAGGAAATGTGTCCAGAAACACATTCAGTGGGAACAGCCCCATTGCTGAGTCACTCCGATCATATCCCATCAACTCATTGTATTTTGAACTATCATGTTGGGCATTCAGCTTTTCTGTTGTTATTCCCCAGCTTACAGAATTGCTCCCATTCACAAACACATAATTCCCACTCAATGAAGCAGTGCAGCCTGAAAAGTCCACGGACAAAATTGAGAAGTCGTGTGAGCCATCTGCCAGATTCACCATTATCCCTCCTCCATTTCCACTACAATTGCATCTGTTGAATTTTGTTGCTTCGTTTGCTGGGGCTGATGAAGTCCCAACTCGTAACTTGCTTGTTGAATACAATAAATCAACCTTGATCCCACCACCACTTCCAGCCTTGCACTCGCAATCTTGGATTGTCACATTCTGAACAATAAATGTCTCCCCTTCCTTCACATTCTTTGACACAACCACCCCATCTCCTTCTGTCAACTTCACATTCTTCACTTTCACATTCGCCAGCACGCTATCTCCTGATGCTGTGGCTGTCAGATACAGTGCAGATGAAGACAATGAAGAAGAAGAAGAAGGAGATGATTGATTCGGCTCAGAGAACAATGATTTTGAGACATTCATATTTATGATCTCCACATCAACCATCGACAGCTGCGACAGCGGCACCACAAACACTGACGACGACATCACATAGTCTCCTGTTTTACTCCTAATGATCACAACATCCTCCAACGAGAGTGACCCACTCCCATCAGATACCACAACCACACTCGGTGAAATTTCTGCTGTTGAGTTACAATCAACTTTCAAATGACTCATTCCCAGATGGCCTGTCGTCACACTGAACAATGCTCTTGCTGATGAAGATGAAAGGGATTTCATTTCAATTACACTCTTCTCTTTGCCCATCCCAATAACCGAAATCTTCTTTGTGCCAATCTCAATGGTTGTTGTTTCACTTTTATGATTTCCATCCATAAGCGTGATTGCCAAGCTAATTTGTATCTCACACATCTCAAGCGCCTTCTTCACTGTTTCGCACGGATTTGTAAAATTTGCCCCACAAAGAACATATGAATCATTTCCATTCACCGAAACATACAACGTCTTGTCATTCAGCCAATCCTTCTTTTCCATGTGCTGATGAGACCATGAGCCTGAATTTGCATAATCATACGCATAACACATTCTCTGTTCATCTGAATTTGTCGTGTAGCATTCATAGAATGGATTGCCTGAATTCAAAAATGAATTGTAATAATCTGAGAAAGTCATATCGTTACCATATGGAACATTGGCCAAACATTTGCATTCATGGAAGAAAAAGAAAAGGCAATAAATTGTTTCATTTGGTGCTACCTGTTTGTTTGGCTCCATATATAGTCCTCCTCCCTTTGTCAATGCAGAACATGAAATGAACTGAATGCTCCTCATTTTGAATGCAGTCGGAACATTTTGACAATACATCCCTCCGCCTCCAGAATTTGTCAATGAGCATGAAGTGAATGAGCATTCAAACACACAAGCGCTCTCCCCTTTGCCGTTTTCTGTTCCAATGCAGGAAGATCCAGAAATATAAAAGTCATCCAGATAAAGCCCTCCTCCCACTCGATATGCTTTGCATTTCTGAAATTCACATCCGCTGATCCGAACACATGTTGAAATTAATACAGCATAAATTCCTCCTCCAAAATAACTTTGAGAAGAACAAGCGTTGAATGAGTTGCTTACAAATTCAATAGACTTGATTGAACGGCACATGACCCCTCCTCCAGCATAATGAGCATAGCAATCATTGAATGAACAATGAGAAACTGAAAGTTCTCCTGAATTGAGATAACACATTCGAATTGCTCCACCATTGGAAGCATCATCAGTGTAATCATCTTTGTTTCCAGTAGCCTTCGATCCGTTCCATTCGCACCAAATAAACGAATTAGCTCCATTGAATGTTTCGTTCTGTCTACCTGGAGCCAGCCTATTATCTGAAGTTCCTTCGCAAACAACATTTTTTGTTCTGCAACATCTAACAAAAGAGGTGTTTGAGGCATTCAGAGAGGCAAAGGGGTTGTTCAGAGAAGGGACAACCCCGCCATCATATGCATCGCAAACTGATGAGAATGAGCAACTGCTCATCAAACATGAGGTTTGGGTTGACGTAGTGGTCGGAGTTGAACATGCCTCATTTGCTGTTGAGATGTTGAAAAATGTCAGTTGTGAAAGTGAAACATGAGGAATCGAGGGTGAAGAGAGGAATGGGGCTGATGAAATATGAAAAGACGAGAAATGAGATGAACAAATAAAAACATGACATTTTTCAAGAAATTTCCCTTCTAATGCTTTTGAAGAAAATAGAGAAGGAAATGACTGCAAAAACCCAGTTGAAGATGATCTGAGAGAAATGTTGGCGAACAATCCACAGCTCCCACAAAAATCAAAGGGAGGCGTCTCTCTCTCAACTCCAACAACACATCCACTCAATTCAACAAAACATCCATCCGATGCCCTGAGCACACTCTCCCCATCTCTTTCCCTCAATCCCAATGAATTCAGTTTCATTGATGAATTGACCAGAACAACACTTCCCTCAACCCCACTCCCACCACACATTCTCTCCTTTCCCCGCATTTTCCATTCATCACAAAAACTCCATTTTTGAATCTTCTCAATCTCTCCTCGTCCATCATTCCATTGTTTTGTGTAATTCTTAATCATTCTCTCTTGTTTTTCTGTCTCTCCCACTCTACCTTCTTTTCCTTCAATATATGTGTCATATAAAATGCCATTTCCATATTTGCTATTTTCAGCTTTCTCTGGCCATATGCCTTCAGGATAATTCATATTTTCAACTTTCACTGATTCCTCTCTAAATACTGCTCCATCACTTGTGGCACCATTGCACATGCATTCAACACAAATTATCCACAGACAATAAAATATTCCTGACAGCCCCAATACCATGCCTCTCCAACAGTTTGTTTTTCTCTTTTTTCTTTCAAACTAATATGGGCACTTCAAATATTTTGTCATTTTTCTGATTTTGTAAATCATATTATTACATAACAATGAATAATTATCTTCGTTTTTTTCACATTTTTTTTTGATCCAATGAATAATAGAGAATGATTCATTAATTTTTGTTGATGTTCTGATATTTCAGCCATCACACTCCGTACAGCAATATCCACCTCTATGATGGAATAACATATGATTTGGAGTTTATAATTTTGTTGGATATATTTTCATGAGAAATAGCAACTGGGAAAGAAATGAATGATGTGAAGATTGGTTTCACAGATGAATGGAAGAGGTACGAGCGATGGAAGTTTCATGATTCCGCAACACATATAAATGTATGTTTTTAGGTGGAATGTTCGTGATATTTTTATTTGAAGTGCTTTTCGATATATTGAAAGAAATGATTGTTTTTGCCTCGATTGGCCGAAATGGACACTTTTCACAAAAGGGATGGGCTGCCTGAAACAAGATTATACGAGCATTTGGATCGGGTTTTTGATGTGTTTTTTTTGCATATAGAGATGGAATTTCAGTTCAAAGGTGAGCGGCCGAAATGTGAAATGAGCGAAAATGGATATTTTTATAAAGTCAAAGAGGTTGCAGTGAATGAATGCTATTTACAATTGGTGTGCTATAATCTCTGTTTTGTTCGAATCTTCTTTTGAAAAATGAATTTTTTTATTTTTTAATTTTTTCATAAATAGAACAATGGAAGTCTTGCAAGAAATGCCTGATGAATTTTACTGGTGGGGAGATCTCTTTTTGAAGAAAGAGATTGAAAAGGAAAATGAGGAGGCGGAATCAGGTTAAAGGCTATTTCCAAATAGGAATGCAATTGAAGAAGAGAAGAACAAACAACATTGAAGATTTTGAAGCAAAGGAAAACAACAAATTATTTTGGAACATGGCTATGGAGTTTGGCTCTTACAAGCTGCATTCACCGTCACCGTTTTGGAAGAGAAAGGAAAAGAAATGGATTTATGTTCACTCATTGATATATTTTCAAAGAAGACAAAGGCATGATTGAAAGGAAAAGTATTTCTTCTTGTTCTTCTTCAAACACACCTCAAGCATCATCAACCTCCTCGTTGTGCAATCATCATCATCAGCAGCAGCAGTGAGGGAAAATCCAAAAAAGGAATATTTATCTATTTGATCGATGTAATTCAAATTATTTCATTTTGTGATTGAGCTGCTGAGAAGAGAAAGAGAAAGAATCATCAATTTTCGACTTCGCCTTCTTCTTCTAATTCTTCTTCTTCAGCTTCAGCTTCTTCTTCTTCTTCTTCTTCTTCTTCTTCTTCTCCTCCTCCTCCTCCTTCTTTATCTTCTTCTCCTTTATCTTCTTCTCCTTCTCCTTCTCCTTCTCCTTCTCTTCAAACATCATCATCATCATCATCATCTTCTTCTTCTTCTTCCTCTTCCTCTTCCTCTTCCTCTTCCTCTTCCTCTTCCTCTTCCTCTTCCTCTTCCTCTTCCTCTTCCTCTTTTTCCTCTTTTTCCTCTTCCTCTTCTTCTTCAATCACAAAAGATAACTCATTCATTCATTCTTCTCAGTCTTCTCATTCTTCTCTGCTGCTGCTATTGGCAGTGGAACATTAAGTATCCTCTCAATCTGCTTTTCTGCTCTCACTTCGCCTTTCCTTCAAACATCCACTGGGAATACATTTAACACTTTATCATGATGCTCATCTGCTTCGACCTCAACTTCTCCTTCTCTTCCTCTTTTTCTCCTTCTCCTTCAACATCATCACCATTTTTTAAAAGCAGCTTCATTTTCGTCACAGCCTCCTTGTTCATCAAAAGCAAATTCAACACCATCAAAACCTTCCTGCAGTCAATCATCACTCATTTCTGTCATTCACTCAAATATCTTCTTTTCTTTTTCAACATCCACATTCAGCTGCAGAGGGAAGGCAAAGAACAACAAATTCAGTTCAGAGCACATCTTCTTATACTCTTTCTCTGCTTCAATGTGTCTGTCAACAAATACGAACTCTTTTCTTCCATTGAGCTGCTGACAAGCCAAAAGTGATGAACCCACATTGTCAAAAGCACAGAAACTTTTCAGAAGATTCAGAGAACATTTATTCACAGGCGTGTTGGAGCAGTCAGCAGATTGCGTGAAATTGATAAGTCGGATGGCGTTTGTTCTGAGAGACCGATTCAAACGAAGACGAAGAGACAGACAAGAAGAAGCTGAATGAAGCAAGATGAATTGGATGAAATGAATGAAATGGAGTCATATCAGATATATTTGGAATAATTAAAGATAACGAGTCATTACTGGCTGCTGAGGGAAAAAGGGCAGGGAAGAGATGAAAGGCGCGAGCGGCGGAGGCGATGTCAGGGATGGAAAAGGCGAAGGAGAAGGCGAAGAAACGAAGAGAAAATATAGAATTCAGCTTTTGGAATTTCTGAGAACATAAGCGGAAGGCTGCTGATAAGAAAAGGCCCTTCCTCGTTTGATGGAAGGGAAGATGAATGATAACTGAAAAGTCGCTTCACAACAGGCAAGACAGAAACTTGTGAAAGACCAAAAAAATAGAAAAGGAGATCAGAAGCGGAAAGAGAGAAGAAGCACCAGACAATTTAAATAAAGAACAGATTTGATATGCTCACAAAAAGACATTAAAGAGAAGCCAGAGGAAATGTAATGTTGATTTAGCAGCTGCTGGTTGTATTTTCTGATTTCGATCAAGTGACAACATGACTTTTTGGTTTCCTTCTTCCAAATTGTTTTCTCATTCAAAGAGAACATTGAATGATGACGTGACTTCACAATTCAATTTCAATCAGATGAGCTTTTTTGCAGAGTTGTGTGATGGTTGCCGTATGGAATTTATCGATCTCCTTCTCCAGCAAGATTCCTTCATTTCAATACACTCCGCTTCATCCACCTGTGCCAAAGAGAGGGGAAAAGAGTGAAAAAGGGTGAAAAAGAAGAAAAAGAAGAAAAAGAAGAAAAAGAAGAAAAAGAAGAAAAAGAAGAAAAAGAAGAAAAAGAAGAAAAAGAAGATGATACATTTGTTCAAATACACCAACGGAACTAAGAAACAAAACAATTTGTGGATAGTATGTGACTATTTCATCAGCAGACCAATATTCCTCTGCAGAATGAACGCTTATCATATTTTGCTGATAGAAGAAATGCCTCTTCTGCGCAGAAATGATTAATAAATAGAATCTAGTTGCTTTTTTCTGAACTTCCCTTGTTTTTTTGTGTTAAAGGAAATGACTTAACTTTCTTGGATGAGCAATTGAGTGGAGTTATTTGAATACATTTTGTTCGACAGATGTTTGAACTGATAGCCGTCAAGCTTCATTCAAAGAATAACTGCTTTTTGAAACGTTTATTTGGAAAACATCAAAACGAAGATGTGAAGAATCCAAGATGTTCACATTTCTATGTGAAAATATTTGTCAAAATGTGAAAGTTTATATGAATTCTGTTCATCTGTTGAAAATAATTTTGTTTATTCATTTTTCTTTCAAAAAATATGGTTTTTCGATTCTTTTTCCTTCATTTTCAGCTTTTTTTCTCTCGTTTTCCCTTCATTTTTGTCATTAGCGCTTGCGAATTTTCATGTGAACATGTCTTTAATGATAAACAGATTTATTCACGCATTACTCAATTTTGTTTCTTGTTTCTTTTATTTTCATATAATTTTGGTTTGTTTCACAAGTTTTTCAATCCAACAACATAAATCCATTTTGTTGGATGATCATTTTGGCTTTTTCACAGGAAAACCCGCTTTGATCTTTCACAGCAACAATGAAAAGGTTCTAATTTTTGAAATGAAAATGTTTAACTCCGCAAATAGTCAAAATAAAATTAAAAATAAATGATGAACAAAAAAATGAGAATAAAATGAATTGGAAAAGACAAGAAACGTCAAACAACCAAAACCATTTCAAATCAAAATCCAATTCTTAGCATGAGATACAATACGGCTTCATCCACGATGTTGTAGTGTCGAAGAGTCTTTTCGTCTTCAAGCGGTGCTCCTGCAAAGACAAGTGTCTGCAGATCCCGAGGAACTCCTCTTCTTTCCTGGATCTTCTGCTTCACTCTTCCAACCGTGTCTGTGCTCAGCACTTCAACACCAATATCGCTTCCACTCATCTCCTTCACACATATTCGCATTTGCTTCGCTTTGAACACAACGCGAAGCGTGTCTTCTCTCTCAACACCGCACTCTTCCAGTGTTCTTCCGTCTTCCAGCTGCTCTCCTCCAAACATCACCTGCTGCTCGCCAAATGGGATTCCTTCTCTGTTTGCAATCTTCTCCTTCACTTGTCCAATTGTGTCTGTGCTCGACACTTCGAGGGCGATGCTTTTCCCACTCCCAATCTTCACAAAAATGTGCATTTTTGAGGCTTGCCTCAAAGCCAGTCGAAGCGTATCGTCTTCCTGCACATGGTAATCCTGAAGCAATTTTCCGTCTTCCAGTTCTTTCCCAGCAAAGACAAGGCTCTGCAGCTCTGAAGGAATTCCTTCTTGGCCTTGTATCTTCTGCTTCACATATTCCACACTGTCTGTTCCATCAACACCAAGTGTGACAGTCTTCCCACTCGACATCTTCACAAAAATCGTCACGTCGCCTGACCTTAACGCAAGGTGGAGCGAATCTTCGTTCTTGACACAGTAATCTTGAAGCGTTTTCCTGTCTTCCAGTTCCTTTCCTTCATATATGAGTATTTGCTGTTTCAGAGGAATCCCTTCTTTGCTTTGTATTTTCTCCTTCACTCTTCCAATCGTGTCTGTGCTCGACACATCAACAGCTGCTATTTTGCCTGTCCATATCTTCACAAATATCCACATCCTCAGACAATCTCCCTCCGAAAGGAAAAGAACATCGCCCTTTTCGATCCCGTAGAAATGAAGAGTGTTTCCATCCTCAAGATTCACATCCCCAAATTTCAGCCTTTGCTTTTCAACGCAAATGCCTTCGCTCATTTCAATCTTCTCCTTCACACATCTGATGGTGTCTGCGCTTTCAACCTCAACAGCAACTCGCTTTTCTGCTGATGTCTTCACAAAAATCTTCAGATCCCCACAATACAAGAACAGACGGATGTTCTCCCCATTGCTCATCTTGTAGTGCCCCACCGTCTTTTCGTTTTCAAGAAATTCCCAAAACCGATAAAGACTTTGATTTTCTACGGGAATGCCTGTTAATCCTCGAATTTTGTCTTTCAGTGTATGGATCGTTTCATCAACTTCCATCTCAACTGAAAAACGCTCTCCCGATCTTCTGGTAACAAAAAGCTGAATCCTATCGGGCTGTCTTTCAACCTCAGAAGCCCCGTCAATACCGATGTTGTAGTCTTGTGAAGTTTTTTGGTTTTCGAGTTCTTTTCCTTCGTGCGCGAGCGTTCGAGGGTTTGGAAAGTTTCCTTCTTTGTCTTCAATCTTCTGTCCCGCACATCCAATCGCATCTTTGCTTTCAGCATTGAGGTAATCATCTCTTCCATGCGTTCCCTTCAAACAAAGTTGCATTTTTGATATTTTATACACAAGGCGAACGATATCTTCTTTCTCAACTCCGTAGTCTCGAAGCGTTTTTCCCTCTTCAAGTCTTTCTCCCGAGAACATGAGTATCTGCTGCTCTGCGCGGATCCCTCCTTTGTCTTGGATTTTCCGCTTCACCGCCTCGATCGTGTCTGTGCGCTCAACGTTCAGAGTGAAAGTTTTTCCTGTTGTTGTCTTCACCAAAATCGACATTCCAAATTTCTTCCGAATCACCACATACAGTGTGCATTCTTCACAGACCCCACACTCTCGAAGCGTTTTTCGGTCTTCAAGCTGCTCTCCTGAGAAAACAAGAATCTGTCGTTCTGGCGGAATTCCTTCTTCGTCTTCAACCTTCTTCTTCACGGATGCAACAGTGTCTGTGTTTTCGACGTTGAGAGCGAGGACTTTTCCACTCAGCATCCCCACAAATATCTTCATTTTTGTTGTTTATTTGTTTTTTCGGTTGATTTGTTCCATATTTTTTTTTTCGATTTCGAAAATTCAAGATGTGATTTTTCATATTCTTGTTCGTTTTTCTTCTATAAATTTATGCAAAATACTTTTTCAAAAAAAGAAAAGGAATTGAAAAGATATTCATTTGAGTTTTCTGTAATTTCTTTTGGAAATTATTCGTTGCAAAAATCAATAGAATTGACAAAGACATATTTCTGTTTCAGAACAATTTGTTCAAAAGGAATTGTTTCTTAATCAAGTGCAAAATCAATAAAAAAAGTGAAAATACAATTATTATCAATATCATTTTTTAATTCAAAGAAATAAGAATAAGAATAAAAATAGTCAAAATGTTGAAAAAGAAAGAGTGAAGTGGATGAAATGTTGGAAGGAAGAAGACGATGCATGGAATGCGCAAGAGATAGCGATCGGCCCAAATAAAGTTCCAGGCTGGTCATCTCTTCTTATTGAGCATGTTTCCCTCTGCTTGAGTGTTCCTTCAATCTCCTTTTTTTTTTCCACCACGAAAAACAGGAGACACTTAAGAAGGAACAAAGGCAGTCTGTTGTCATGCTGTGTGAGCGTGAGAGGCAAGAAGCAGTGAAAGGTACATCAGCACAGGAGAAGGCATTCAGAGTGGAACAGACTTTGGCCTCATTCCTTGAGTCACTGGAAAAGACTGTGGTGCATTTGCCAAGTGCACTGACAATAGCACAATCAGAAGACAACTCCTGCAATAATAATAATGATGATGATGGAGATGAATCTTCATGAGCAGCAGAGTGCGAAATGTATGGATGAGTGAGAGAGAGAGAAGATATAAAGGAGGATTGGAAAATGAAAAGAAAAATGTCATGAATCTTCGCAATCTCTTGTGCTTTTTTTTAAATCTTCTCATTCATCTTTCATTTTCTGTTTTTCTTCTTCTCTCGTTAAATCATCTGATTCCCTCTTTCTTTCAACAAATTGAATGAAATGATTCTCATATATTCAAAATTGTAACAGCAAAACTTAATAGCCTATTTCAAGACCATGCTCAAACGTCAATGCAACTGATTCCTTATTGGCTCCTTCCGGAAGACATCCAACTTCCTTATGCATCGATTTCTGAACTGCCAAATAAAATCAGGTTTGGTTTTCTTTTCAATTCAATTTTATTTCGCAAAAAATGTTTTCAAAATATAACGCTGTTCTAACATCTATATGCTCCACGGCAGTCGGTGGAACTTGATGCTTGCCTGTTTAATTCCTCTCTGAAAGGCGAAGATTTCCCTAAAAAGACATTTCGTCCGATTCTCGCGTTCTGAAGAGACAGATATTGGAAATATCTTCACAATCAATTGAACAATATAAATCTCAAACACTACGTCTTTTTGTATAATTAATAAAATTGTTGTATTACGTTGGCATTTCAATTAACAAAATACATCAGATTGAATTTCTAAAATCTTGGAATTACCATCATTGTCCGTTTTTTCAACGGGAGATTATGTTTGTAATTCTGCAGGATAAATTCATTTATCAACACTCATTTTGCTGATTGATATTCCAGTTCAAACAAATCACTTTTCGATCTTTGAATCCATAACAACAAACCGAATTTATTTGAACATTTTTTTTCTTAACAATCACTTTCCAAAAGTGCCAAGACAATAAAGAATGGTGTGAACACGACATTATTAATGACCATTTTTGACTTTTTGTAATTCATCTATGTCGTCTTTCCAAACATATGCGAATTCAATGTGAATGATCAAAATTGTGTTGTTTCTGAATGCAATGAATTTTCAAAAATGCAGACTGTGAGCGTCACTGAAAGATACAACAGTGTGCATTCGTTGTTCCATTTGAATTCCTAATGATTGTGGCTCTTTTTGTTTCAGAATTATTTTCCGAGCTGGAAGATTGCAATGAGGATGAACAGAAAGAGAAAATTGAAAAAATGAATGAAGTGATGGACGAGATGGACGAAGAAGAACTTGAATGTGTGGTCACAGCAGAAGTGTTCAATGGAATATTCGAAATGATTGAAGAAAAGAAACTGACTTTGGAGAATGCATTTCTGTTGTTGAAGCACATCGGATCTTCGAATGCATTGAAATCGATGAATGTGTGTGGATTTGGAAATTCTTCATTGGGTGAGAGATTTGAAGAGATGATTGTCGAGGAAGAAAAGAAAAAAGAAAAAAGAAAAAAGAAATGAAAAGCTTCTGATTGATCTTTGCGAGTGCTATCTCATGCTGAAAGACAAATTCTTGTTTAATCTGCTTTCAATCTGTGTGTCCTGTCTTCTGGAAGTTGGCTTGAACAAAGAGGAGAAGGAGGGAGATGGGAAAGAAGGGGAAACATCACTGTTGACTTTGAGCAGTGTTGGCATGCTCACAGTGTGGAATTGTGTTGTGAATAATCATTGATTGATAATTCTTGTGTTTGTTTTTCAGAAAATTCCAGAAGAATTGTATTTGAGTGAGATGAAAGAAATTATTCAGCATCATCAGGATCATCACAACCTCACTCCACTTGCTTATCAGTCTGCCTGGCAGTTTTTGATGAACAGATTATTTCTCAATGGAGTATTGGAAAAAGTGATGACAGATGAGCTGCATTTTGTGAAGGAGGCAAAAAGAGAAATGGAGGAGCTGGCGAAGTGTGTGGATTGGAAGAGAAAAGAAGAGAAAAGAGGAGGAAAGGGGGTGAAAGAAGGAATTGTTTTGAGGAGATGGCTCTTCACATTGTTCGATTTCTTTTTTTCCTGCCACTTGTGGGATGACGAATATTCCGAGCTTGTCTGCTGCGTTGTTCGGGTGTTTCGGTCAGCGAAGGACAATCACAGGAAATACAGCATGAAATGCATTGATTTGCTGAAAGCAGCATCTGAAAAAAGAGCAGTGAAGATTGGTGGGTTGCTGAAAGGTGGAGCAGATGATGCTGTTTTGGAGGGAATTCGGCTGCCAACAATGGATTACGAAATGGCATATGACTGCTTGAGGTTCATCATGAATATTTCTGGTCGATTGAAATCAAAAGATGATGAAGCTGGTGAAGCGAAAGGAGAAGGGTTGAAAAGGAAAGTGGTTGAAAAGATGGAAGAAGAAGGATATGAAGACGTCATCGCAAGTTTTCATGTTATAATTCCTTTTTTGAAAACCAATTCTTATTATTTTCTACCGAAACATTATGGGGATTATTTAATAAACACATGAACTTTGAGCGTTTTTCCTGTACTTGTTTTTATTTTTGAAGAGGAAGATTATTTAATGGGGTTGACTGAGGTTTTGCTTCATTTCAAATCTTTATTTCCCACAACACAAATAGAAAAATATATCTGAAGAAAATCTTTTCTTTTTTTTCAATTTTTCAATTTTGAATGATTTGCATTTGGAAAAAAAGAATGTTCAAAAAAGAATACTGAAACATGGAAACCGGGAATTCAAATGAAAAAAAAAAAGAAAGAATCTTTTGGAGATTTTTTGTGAATAAATGAAAAAAACAGGACATTTTGTTCATTCGAATGATTTTCATTCGCATCATTTCCAGAAGCCAACATTTCCAAATCAAAAACTTCCCTTTCAGAAAAACTGATTGTTCTCCAATTGTATCGTCACCAAATAATCATTTGTGACAAAATGATAAATCTCTTCTCTCAAAAACCCTATCTCCATTTGCCATTTCCAATATTCTTTTGTGACAGTTTTTTTCTCCATTTCAAATCCTTTGCCTTTCTCTCATTTCCTTTTGACTCCTCTGTCACTCACAAAAGAGATGACACATTGTGAAATCTGTCGCATTCTTTTGCTTCAATCGTCCATTCCTTTATTGAAATTATTCCAAGATTTCTTCTTTATTTCATCTGCACTTCATTCAACAGCCAAATGATAAAATGTCAGAATCACCTTTGTTTTTTTGATTGGATGCCAACATCACATCCATTCCATTGCCTTATTGTTTTCGCTGCTTCTTCTTGACAGATGAGAAAATTGCCTTTGTGTTCGTGAATTGAAATAGAAGACAAAACTTGAAGAAGAATTCACGGAGAGTTGAATGGAATGAATTGTTAACATTACATTTTTATTGGTGAAGAAGATGTAAAAGAAGAGGAAGAGGAAGAAGAAGAAGCTCAAATAAATAATTAGTGGTTGTTGTGCAAAGTGAGATGATCAGCTTGGAGGAATTTTGCTCAAAAGCAACAACAAATAAATGGATTGAAATTCAGCAAAATCAAACGTTATCTTGCTTCATCTTCCATTTTTGTGTGTTCTTCTCAGAAACAGCATCCTTTCAATCTTTCACGCATTCGACTTGATTTTTCCTTTTCACCTTCAAAAATCATGAAATATTTGGAGATCATTCATTTCATTCAACATCTTCATCTTTTCCTTCACTTCTTTCTTAAAAAATCGTCTTTCTTCCGAAATAACTCTTCTCCAAAACCCAAAGCAATGCATCTTCATTATATCTTTAATTTTTGTCTATCATCTTCTTTTCTTTTTCCTTCCCCTCTTTTCTTCTTCTTCATAGTCATCAAATCCCTCGCTTTTTGAAAAGCATGGAAAAAAATAATAAAAATACTATTAAATTTTTTTTGGAAGATACAAACAAACCTTTTGATTTGTTAGCCATTTTTAATTTTAGTCTCATTGGAAATGTTCGTTTTCTTCAATAATAAATTCATCATTCCTCCATTTTCATACGATTAAGCAACATATTTGCCAATCATCCGTTTCCAAAAGTCTTTTCATCTCCATATGAGAAGGTTTCTGATCCTTCTGAAAATAGAGAGATTTGGAATTTTAACAATTCCTTCTGATTGAATCAAAAATTTATTTCGTCCAGCACCAATTCAATCTTTTCGCCTTGACATTCTTTCCACATGAACCAGTTATTCGAGCAAGGTATTCTTCCAAGAAAAGTGAATGTCAGTCATTCATTCAGTTTATTTGGTTCATGAACTCGAACAATAAAAAATAATATATTTGAAAATAATTACAAACTTCATCTTTACCAAAAATTCTCAACAGTTCTTCTTTCAGAAAAGCAATTTTCAAATGTTGTTTATCCATCTCTCAAATCAAATGCCTGCATAACGAACTGATGATATAAAAAAATATCATTCCACAAACCAGAAATGAGCAAACATATTGCTTGGCATCCTTTTCGTCTCTTCCACATTTTTTCTTTTTTCAGTCAGCCAATGGTAATATAAACCATTTCTTTCATATTTGTTCGCAAAACTGTCTAATCAAATGGTTATGCAAACTGCTTTTTCCATCACATCCAAATGCTTGAATCCAATTCCACAGTTAAATGAAAAATACATTTCTCAACAAAAGATATTATCATTGGATTCTTCGAAATCCTCGATCATATGTTCAACAAAAGTTTTTGAAAAACAAGTCAATCTGAAAACATAACTATGGTTAATCAGATACTTTCCATGCGAATTGGGATCAAAACATAAATGTTCAATGAATAACTGACAATAAAGCAACAAACTTTCGTTTGTTTTTTGGGTTTTTTATTTCTGTTTTTCTAAAAATCAATTACAAATAATTGTCTGTTCTGTGATTGAAGAAATAATATAAATTCATTGATCATACAAGCACAATATTGCATTTTGTTTGTAAAAATTTTCTTTCAAAAAATTGTTATGATTTTTGGTTTAATGTTTTTTTAGAAAAAAACAGTTATATTCTGGACAGCTGTTTAATTGGAGTATTTTTACATTGCATCATCAATAACAAATTTCATATATTATAATAAGTATTTCGAATTCATCTTTTCTATTTTCATTCAGGTGTTAAATAAATAAAAAATGATCATTCTCATTATATTTTATTTTTCAAATCAAAACCGTTTTTAATTACGTATGAGAGTGCTTTTGTTCCTTTTTGCATATCTGATTCTAGCAGAGACATCTAAATTTCAAGTCATCTGTGGAACAGCAACATTAAAGAATGAAGGTATTTTTTCCAATATAACTTTTTAATATAACCGTTTTTATTTTTGTCAAGGCAACTCAACTGATGCACAATTTCCCGCAAACGGAAATAATAATTATTTGTCAGAACAAAGAAAAGCATCAGGAATGAACAGATGGAAAGCAGGAACATGCACAGCGATTTATTCATTTTTTCGGTTTTCCAATTCTTCAGTTGGACTGAAAAATGTGGCAGTTGAATATTCTTCCTCGTCATTTATTCTAATAACAGATAAATCGAATTTGATGTTGGATTCTTGCGTTTCCCCCCAAAAGTCGAAATCTCCTTTTCTTTTGAATATCGGTTCAATCTGCCTCACAGACATGACTTTGATCCCCCAAGAGAGTCTTAACCCATACAGTCTCATATTTTCATCTGATGATTCAAATATTGCTGTTTTGAGAAATTCCATCATCACAGACCTGGCTGTTTCTTCATCAGACTATTTTCTTGTTTCAGGAAAGAGCAAAAGCGAACAGATCATTAATTGTGCCTTCAGGAACATATCTGTGAAATGTGATGCGAATAGCGATCATTTTGTGGAACATTCATGTTTTCGAAGTTCAATGGAGAACTGTCTCATTTATTCATGTGTGAATGTCTTTGAAGGAGGGATCTCTAGTGGATCATATTCTTCACAGGAATTTGTCTGCAAAAACACAACAATAAACTTCGGGAAAAGAGAAACGAATGCCCTTGAGAAAAAAGGACAAATTAATTCAACGGAAAGCCAATCCTTTTCTTTATGCGAATGGACTGATTGCACAGCACCACAAGGAGGAGCGCTGTTTGTTCATGACAATGCAAGTGCCATTCTCACAGTTGAGAATTCTTCATTCACAAGATGCAATGCTTCATCGACAAGAGGCGGAGGAATATATGCTCAAAGAATTGCTGAATGCATTGCGCAACATACGATATTTGATCAGTGCACAGCAGCGGATCCACAAATTTATGGGGGAGGGGGAATTGATTTTGAAATAATATATTCACAGTCTATGGTTGACGATTGTTTATTTAATAACTGTTCTGCTGCCAATGATGGAGGGGCATTAAGTTACTATCAAGTTAATGCTAAAAGACAAAAACATTGCCTTGTAAATTCATTCTTCAAATTTTGTCGATGCAATTCTTCACGAGATGGTGCAGGAGGCGCCATTCTGAATTGGAACTGTACAGATCAAATTATTTTCTCAAATTGTTTATATATTCATTGTTATTCAATGCGTTGGGGGGGTGCTGTTGGAATATTGATTAATGCAAATAATTACGGAACACTATTATTTTACTGTTTTTTTCACAACAACACATGTGGAAAATTTGGACATGATATTGCTCTGGAAGGTTCAACCTCAAATAACATTGATCCAAGTTGCTATTCTACAAGGCAAACAACAAACAGAGTTAGTTCAAATTACAGTTCGATTGTTGATCACAGTGATTGGCTTCGCAATGATTTTGGAAACGTGAGATTTGTCTCATCAACTGATTCACAACCAAAAGGCATCGACACATATGCTTGTGGAATTTATGAATCTTATCCATGCAGCACGATCAGCCGTTGTCTTACACAACTCATTCCAGACTTGGTTCACAATGTCGAAGTATTTTCGGGAACGATAATCGAAACAAATAGTTTTGATTGTGGGGTCAACACTTTTACTGTTTATGGTCAAAGCAATATGAGCACAGCAATCCATACAGAATTTGAAGCATCTGGGCTGTCTCTATTTTCGGTATCGACAGGCACATTGACTGCCAGAGACTTTGTTCTTGTGCATGATTCGGCTCATCCGAATAACCGTGGGTCAAGGCTGTTTGAGATAAGTGGAGCAGGAGGAATGAGCATCAGCAGACTGAACATATCTTTTGGGAGCGGACAATCAACAGAAACAGCATTTTCGACAGAACTGATAAACATTCAGAATGGGATGTTTCAGATGGAAAACGTGAACTGGGCAAAGACGATTTCAACAAATTCATTGATTTCGCTTTCTTCAACAAATGAGATTTCATTGACACTTTCAGAGTGTGGTTTTGATGGGATTGAGAGAACAACGAGCGGAGCAGCAGTGATGTCGTTTTCGAATGACAAGGCAAGCATTGATCTGAAATCGAGCACTTTTGAAGGATGTGGAAGCAGAACATCAGCTGATGGAGGATCGATGATGCTGTGTGTTGGGAATGAGAATGAAGTGAAAGTGAAAGGTGGATCTTTTGATGGCTGTTTTTGTTCTGCATCCAACGGACTTGGTGGAGGAATTCTTCTTCGATTGTTGAATGAAAATCCCAATTTCCTGATCTCCTCTTCATTTGGCACAAACACTGCCAAATGGGGGAATGATATCTTTGTCATTTCACCCAATCTGGAAGAAACAGCAAAGTCAGAAAACATCACATGCGTTACAGATTCATTGGATTCTGTTGACAGAGTGCGAGGTTATGACAATGGAAACATCAGCGTGGCCATTCCTCTGTGCATCTATCTCCTTCCCACCCCAGAAGAAATATATGTGAGCAATATCGAGGCATCCAATCACTCACACTGTGGAATTGTGCAATTCCCTTGCTTGACAATGAAGCACTCCCTCACAAGACAAACAGAAACAAAGAAAGTTATTGTGAATGGAATGATTCAGATGAGCGATGAATTAACCTTTGCCGATCAGAAACATGAAATCCGAGGAAATGATGATGAAAGTGGTTGGACAGTCTCTGATTCAAGTTCAACATCCAATTCATCGATGATAACAACAAGTGTTGAAACAGAATTATCAAAACTCATCTTCTCTCTTCCTTCTTCCCTTCCTCTTCACTCCACTTTCATTTCGTCTTCTTCATCATCAATAACTCTGTCTCAATGTTCGATTTCCCTTCAAAATCCATCATCAGAATTGACAATTCTGTTCTTGTCCGTTGAGTCAGGGATCCTGATAATCGACAAATTCTCTGCTTCATCAATTGATTTGAGAAGAAATCCATTGATCTCGTTGTCTGGAAGTGGAACAAATACAGAGTTGATGAGCACTCTGTGGTTGAATATGACAAACTGTACCTTTTCAGAAATAGAAAGAACATCTGGAAATGGAGGCTGTGTGAGCATTGACAACAGCAATGATGAAAATGAAAATTCAAACAATGAAATAAATATTGAAGAATGTGAATTTGATGGATGTTCAGTGCTGGCTGATGAAAGCAGAGGAGGGGCTCTCAATGCGCAGTTGAAAGGGAGCATTCAAATGAACATTATTTCTTGCACATTCACAGGATGCACAGCACCAGCAGAAGAACGGAAGATTGGGTTCGGAGGAGGGATGGCACTGAAGCTGATTGATGATGATTCTTCATTTGTGATCTCATCACCTGTTTTTGAGGCAGACAAGCCAAATATTGCAAAATATGGAAATGACCTGTTTGTTGAATCGCCAAACCTGACAAAGAGCATCACAAACGCCTCTCTTCCATTTGTATCTGATCATTTGGCTGATATTTCGTTTGATTCTATGAGAGGCTTTGATGGGAGTGACACAACGAATGCCATTCCACTGGTTTATTTCTGGCGAGCGATTGGGTCAGAGATATTTATTGGAGACAAAGGAAAAGATATGAGTGCATGTGGATTCTCAGATTATCCTTGCCTTTCAATTGATTATTGTTTGGAGCGAATGCTTGAAGGAAATGAAAAGAACATTAACATCATTGGAAAAGGGTATCTTCAGAAGAGTGTTGATGTGAGTGGAATATCAGTGAAATCGGATGAGAGCAGTATGTGCTCATTGGAATGTGTCTCATCGCTTGAAGGAGAAGAAGGAGCAGTAATGAAGATTTGTGGCATTACCAATTTCGAACTGATTATATTTGTGATTCCATCTTCATTCGCAAATGGAGTGGATGTTTTGATGCATGTTGGCTCAAGCGAGGGATTGTTGACTGTGAAAGACTGCTCATTCACCAAAAAAGGAGATGAGAGAGAAGAATTGACAGATTATAGGCTGATCAAAGCAGAAGGAGGGACAGTTGTGCTGGAATTGGTGACAATGCAATTGTTGAGCTTTTCGCAGGATGTTATTTCTGTGTTATCAACAACAGTGCTGAATGCGAAAAATCTGACGATGAAGAATATTGAGCTGGAGGGGACAAGCGGATTGAGGATATCAAAGAGATCAGCTGGAGAGAAGAGAGGGAGCAATGAAGGAGAACAAAACATTGTAATTGAGTGGAGTTTGTTTGAAGAAGTCACCCAAGACACAACAGAAAACATCTCGATCATTCGAAATGAGAATGATTCACCATTGAAAATCGTGGTTCGGAACACAACGATGAAGAGATGTGGAGGGTTGAAGTGTGGAAAGGGAGGAGGGATGTTTTGTGAGTTGAATGAGGGAGGAAGTTTTGAGTGCTCTTTTTGCAAGATTTCAGAGTGTTTCTGCTCGATTGCAGGAAGAGGTGGGTGGCTGTTTCTGGAATGCACCTCGACAGCTGAGAAGCCTCTGAATTTTGCGCTGTCGAATATCACATTCAGAGACAACTCTGCATTGAGAGGGAGAGATGTGTATATTCGATGCCACTCAATCGAAAATCAAATTGTTGATGAGCAGTTCATGCTGGATTTCAGAGCACCATTTGTGAAGGACAAGGCAATATGGGGATGCACAACAGACTCGTTTGAAGGAGAAGAAGATCTTCTGCTGAGGGTTATGAAATACCAGAGCGAGACGATATTTGTGTCATCAATTGCAGGCAATTACACAGACAGTAAGCAATGCGGGGAGTTCAGCAAGCCTTGCCAATCGCTGAATGTTGGAATCCAACGTATTATTCCATCTCTGTACTCACAGCTGCTAATCTTGAATCAAACAGAAATTGTTGGGAAGTGTGATGTTCTTGATGTGACCATCCGCTCATTGCAATCTCCCTCAGCTGCTTTGGTGCATCTGAGCTCAACAATAACCAATGAGGGAAATCTGATCACAACCTCAGAGAATGTTCGGATTGAGAGATTGAAATTCAGTTTTTGGCAGTTATTTTCATATTCAGGCAACTCAATCATTCACGAGGCAAGTGGACAACTTTCTCTTTCATTTGTTGATTTTTCTTCTGTTGGCCAATCAGAAAGCATTGAATCTATTGTTCTGAATTCAACTTTGTTAAACATCGAAAATGGAATTCTTCATGTTGATAACTGCTCAATATCAATGCTTTCATTCAAGAAGATTCCTTTTTTGTTAAATGGAGATGAGGTATCAATCACAAATGTGAAACTGGAACTAATTGAATCAACAACAGATGTGTTTGAGATTGGACAATGTGGAAGTGTTGTATTTAATGGAGTATCTGCAGATGGAGTGAAATTGTCTGAAGGTTGCGTCATTGCGATAAACGATTTATCATCAGGAACTGTTTCTATTGGAATCTCCTCATTCAACAACTGTTCGAGGAATTCAGAAGGAGCTTCTGTTTTCTCAGCTTCTTCAACTTCTGCTCAAATAAATCTTTTCAATTGCAGTTGCTCAGATTGCCATTCTCTCTCTGACAAAGGAAGCATTATGGAGATTAACAATGCAAAGGATGTTTCGATGCAAATGTGTGAATTTGAAGGAATTCTTTCAAAAGAAAGTGAAAATGAGAGAAATAATAATTTTGAAGAAATATGCGAATGGAATGGATCTCTTGTTCACTCAGCGAATTCTTTATTAGAGATGAAATATGTGACAATAATGAATGCTTCATCAGGTGGATTGTCAGTGTCTGCTAGCGATGTGACGATTGAGAAAGGGGAGTTTTTGAACAACAATCCATTCATTGAAAAATATCCCTCTCTTCGTAGAAACATCATTTGTTCAAATTCTGGAGCATTGAATGTGATGAGTTTGAAAGGTGGAGATGGATTGGAAAGAAATACATCACTTTGGATTTTGAATGATGGATGCAGTTTTGAAGGGATTGTTTCAGAAAGGGATTCATCGTTCTTCATTCCTGTTCTGGAAAGCGTTGAAGCAAAAGAATCAACAGATAGAATGAAGCTGATATTCAAAGGGATGCTTCTTGTTCCATGCAATATTTCATTTGCAGTTGTGAAGAGGAAGGGGGAAGAGAAAGATATTGAAAAACATGATTTTGATTCAAATAGATTTTTGTCAGAAAGAGAAGTTGAAGGAAGTGTAGGAAAAGATGCAATCAGCGATTGTGGAAATGAAACAGAAGTGTCTGTGTGTATTTTGTTTGGGGATGCAGAATCTCCTTCATCAACAAATTCATTCATTCTGAAGAATGCAAGCATCACTCCTCCAAAAGGCGATGAAATAATGTCAAAAGGAGAGGATAAAATTGAATGGAGTTTATTTGCCTTTATTGGATGTATTGTAATTGTTATGATTCTGTTATTTGTGATTGTTGTTGTTGTTGTGCTTCTGAGAAAGAAACTGAAGGAATCAGAAAAGATGGTTGAGAAAGAGAGATTAGAAAATGAACGGATAATGGAGAATATTGAAAGGAGAAGAAGGGAAAACAATGGAGGGAGCTTTGAGATTAGTGAAATGCCATCCACACTGCTGGAAGGAATGACGAGCCAAATTCCTCTTCTCATTGATAACAATGAAGATCTTCCAGAGCCTCCTTCAATGAGCAATGAAGAAATTCTGAATGAAAATGATTTGCCAGATTTGGAATCTCCATTACCATTTTCTGAGGATGGTTTTGTTTCTGGAATATCTCAATCTCATTCATTCAATGTGATATCAGCAAAGAAGCCATTTCGAGAGAAGGAGAAAAAGAACATCAAAACATTGCATTCGGTGATTCATTCAGTGCAAGGTAATTTCACGCTGGGAACAAGAGCGATGGATGTTGTTGATGGGAAGGAAGTGGTGATGGCAGTGGCAGAGCTGTTTGAGCATTTGATTTCAGTCGGAGATGAAAGGGTGGAAATGATAGCGAGACAGATATGTCCATATACAATCTTTGTTGAGGAAGGAAATGAAAATGAAATATACGTGTTGACAGAGGAATTGAAAGATGAAAAGCAGAAGGAAGAAATGAATCGATGGAAAGCTCCAGAAGTGGGAAATGAAGATGATGGAATTGAACAGGCAGTTGTTTTCACACTTGGACTGATTCTGCATGAGATGACAACCGGGGAAGTGCCCTTGAGTGAGTGTGATGCGGAGGAAGCGCAGGAGATGATGAGGGATGGAGTGCGACCACTGACAGAAGGAATCGAAGGAGAAGATCTGGTTGAAGTGATGGAGAAGATGTGGGCAGACGAACCAAATGACAGGCCAACATTGGATAGGGTGATTGGCTTGCTGAAAGGGATTAATGGAGTGCTTTGATACTTCTTTACCTGCTTGCTGCATGTTTGTGGAATTGAGCTGAATGATAAAAATGTTTGGATTGCGAAAACAGCGCCTGCCCCTGATGTCTTGTTTTGAATCTACTGTTCAATGGAAATTCGTTTTTGCAAAGGTGAAATTTGAAGAAGCCTTCAACTGAACGTGTTGCAGTGCAAATGATTTCACAATTGTTTCATGTGTGAATCATTTCGTTTTGGGGCATCCACCATCTCTTGAGTAAGGTCACTAAATGTGTTTGTGTGAGTGTTGTATTTTTTTAGTTTTTTTCATTTTTTGTTTTTGTGTTTTTGAGTTGAAAATTTTGCTCTTTTTATGTATTTGTATTTGTTTTTGTTTTTGTGTATCTCTAACATGAATGAATTTCCAATGAATTCACTTGGATCCTATTGGAAAATTCTTGCGTGACTTTTTTATATTCCTGTTGTTTTTTCACGTTGATTTAATTCCCATCAAATTTCTTTTTTCTGTTTTCTGTTTTCTCAAGCATTTTTCATTAACATCAACAATTCAACGAATGAAAAATAATCGCCATCGATTTTTTAATTTTTATGAATATTGTCGAAAATATTATTTAGGATTCTATAATAGAGTTGAAATTTAATCTTGACTCTTTTTCTTTATTCTGACACACACATACATACATACATACATACACACACACACACACACACACACACATACATACATACATACACACACACACACACACACATACACACACACACACACACACACACACACACACACACACACACACACACACACACACACACACACACACACACACACACACAAAATATATATATGTCAAAATTTTTTTGAAAAGTACCTTTTGTTTAATTTTCGAATTAAATTAAAACTTCATATTTCTCTCAATTTTCTGTTTTCACTCACCAGATTTCATGAGAATGAATATAATATCATCATCAAGATTTTATTTTCATAACAGAAAAATTTGGTCAATGTGAACAGAAATTTGATCGAAAAATGAAATTTTAATTTAATTCGAAAATTAAACAAAAGGAACTTTTCAAAAAAATTTTGACATATATATATATAATTAAATAAATGAATAAATTGTTAATAATAAAAAAAAATAAAAATAAAAAAATAAAAAATAAGAAGAAGAAAATCAAAAAAATTCAAAGAAAAAAATTAAGAATTAATTCTTCTGATAACTTTCCTTTTTCCTTCACCTCGATTGAATGCTGTATCTTTCTTTTCATCGTCAGAATCATCATTTTTAACGTGGAGAAATCTTCTTTTTATTTTTTTCTTTTCATCCACAACAGTCTTCACTTCATCTTTCTCCTTTTCATCCATTTCATTTTTCCTTTCAAAATTCATTTTCAAGTGATTTTCCCATTTCTCAAAAAGAATATCGTCTGTTATCACTTTTCCATAAAAGATAAACCTGTTTCTGCGAGATGGAAGAGTGCAAATCGAAGATTCGGGCAGTTTCAAAAGAACTGGCCCAAAAGAATTGTGAAGAACACCACTGCAGACGAAAGCTTTCTGAATAACAGAAGGAGATAATGAAGTGTGGATGGCTTGAGGCAGAACGTCTGAAATTGCTGCTCGTTTGGAGGAAGATGAAGAAGAAGATGGAGCCTCAAATCTGTTTGTCAGTTCAGATTTGAACACAGCAAACACTCCTCTGTCCAGTGGTTGACAGAGGTGTGTGCTGTGTGGCACGAAGGTTAAAACATCGACTCGTTATTTTTGGAATCCTCGCCAGATCGATAGATCAGCGCGAGAAGCATGAGAATCAAGAAGGAGAAGAATGTGTTCATTTTCAAGTGACATGCGCTTTCTTCTTTCGATGACAGAAAGAAGAAGAACGGTTGGAACATACCTTTTAAAGCACTCGTTATCCATCCAGCAGCTTCCATTTGCCCATATCTCATGCGTTGGAGATTACAGGCTTTTCAGCTCCTCTGGAAGGTTGACACTTGGCCATAGAATAATAGAAGGAAAGGCATATCCGTCCGCTGCCACAACTGCCACGAATGAAGAATTAATCATTCTTGGTGGTTCCTTCGAAAAACCTGCTTTTGTATCTGCTGCATGCACAGCAAGCTTTTTTGAGTCTGCGGGAACGCGCGTTGAAGATTCGTCGTTAATTATTTTCAAAGCTGGATTTAAACTGTATTTTTCGTGCAACTCGTCGAGCGTTTAATACAAGTGTTTAAAAACACTTTTGCACGAAACAGCCAGTCTGTTTATGTCCAAATTCTTCTGCGTTACACTTGTCAGCTCCGGATGACGCTTGACAAAACCATATGTGGCAGACATTAATACTTCAGTAAATGGTGCGTCTTCGTCATCGTTGTCGTTTATAACATTTTCAATCTGAAAAACAAATGATTAGAACATATAAATAAAAATTAAACAAACCAATTCTCTTGTTTTTTTCAAAGTTAAACATGTTCCAGACTTTGCTTCAATGTGAATAATGTTCAAAACTCTTTGTTCCTTTTCACCAACTTCTGCTTCAGGTCTGCCAATTTTTCCAACCAGCCTTCCTTTTCTCAGCGCTCGAATTGCATTTTTGAAACTTGTGCGACTGAATTCCTTGGAATTAATTGCATGCGTGATGCGAACAACTCCATCGATAACTATGTTAGCCATTCGCTCCAACCGACTGTTGTTTTTCACATTCTTGCGCAAAGGCATTACATGCTGTAGCTTTTTTTGTCCATCTTAAATTTTGTTTCCACAGTGATTTTCTTTTTTAAATAATATTTTTCAGATCATAATAATATTTTATTTTTTAAATTGAAATTAAATGGAAAAAAATTTTGATAAATAACATTTTGAACAAACCTAAGGTTTCACACTTAATGCAACCCTCCAATTTCACACAGGAGTTCAATGAAGGGGCTTAACTCCTCCATCTATATGGGGCGAAATTTTTTAATTCATTAAAAAAATCATGTTTTGTTCCAAACTTATTCTGCACACATATCACAATGTGTATAACATTATTATGCAAAAAAATATTAGAAATGGAATGCATAATTATAATTTATTTAAATATTTGAAAACAAGCGTGATATTTTAAGAAATAACAGAAAAAGACATGAAAAGGTGTGATTATGATTTTTGCCTTTGTATTTAAATGCGTTGAATGTGAATAGAAGTTTCATAGTATTGTCAATGTTACGGGCATTGATTTCAAATGAACGGTAAATATTAACGCGTAATTATTGTATCTGCTTTCGGATAACTTATGCATACAAACGGAAAACTGTATGAGGACATGAAAACAAAAAGATTTACGAATACAAAAAATTTTCAGGAAGGAATTTTCAGAAGAAGAAATATAATAATTTGTTGGGAAATAATCACCTTTATTCCTTCGTCTTATTCTTTCTCTTCATCATCTTTAACATTTTCATCATCAAAGCCAAAACATCACTCCATTCATTCCTCCGCCCTCTCCAACTACAACACTTTAGCCACTATCATCGTCTGCGACTTCGCCTTTGTTTCTTCTCTTCTGGCACACTTCTGCGCCCCTGTCACTTCTCTTATTTCTCCCTGTCTTCCCTCTCTCTAAGATATCTGTATTTGGAGAATGCACTTGCTCTTCACATGCTAGTTCAGCACTTCCTGCAAATGAATTTGTGGAGTATGTCTCGCTCCATTTAACAGATGAGAAGAATGACACGACAATAATACTACTGCTGATTACACTTGATGTTTCATGGTGCTGAATAGACTTGTGTTGTTTGCAGTGGGGAAGATGACATTTCGGAAGAAGAAAGAGGAGGAGAAGGAGAAGGAGAAGATGGAGGAAGAGAATTTGAAATATCATCCGGAAGAAGAATAAAAGAACGATCGTGTAAAGACTCAATTGAATGAAGAATAGAGGAAGGATCAGGAAGAGGGAGAGAAGAAGAAGAAGAAGAAGAAGAAGAAGAAGATGATGATGATGATGATGAAGAAAAAGAAGAAAAAGAAGAAGAAGAATATAATGATGATGATGAATATGCTTGTGTAACTGTGCATGTCACAACAGATAAATACACCCCCATCCACTTTTCATTCATCTCTCTGATTTGTGTGCTCCTCAACTCTTCTGACTTGAGGAGCAGCCAGCCAACCCCAATCTGTGTTAAATGATTCTCCAAAAGCAAAAGATATGACTTATGCTCAGCAACATCGTTACGAATGGAATAAAAACAGGACAAAGCGAGAGAACAAAGAGAAGCAACGTGGCTTGGTTCTTTTGTGAAAGAAAAAAGAACATCACAAAATGACTGCGAAATGATCGAATAAAATGCATCTTCTGGTAAAATTGGAATAGAAGGAAGCGAAATTGAGGAAAAGGATGAATCTGAAGCAAAAAGAGCAGTCGGCTTCGTTCCTTTCAAAATCATAAGAATGGAGAGAGAAGCAGACGCAGACGGAGATGGTGAATTATACAGACAAGAAATGAAAGAGGCCAACAACGCCATTGCTGCTTCACGCGGAACCGGAGGCAGCTCATCCTGATAAGCACTGTTTCCGTCCAGAGGAGCAAGAGAATACAGCGACTTCACTGCATATGTCCACTTTCTCGACTGTTTTGACAGAGAAGGAGAAAGAAAGTTTTGGCAACGTTGAGTGTAATTGGCGAGGAGGAGCAGCCAAGAGCAAACAGGAGACAGAAAGCAAGCATCGCGCAGGAAGGCGAACAGAGGGACGAATTGGATGGCTTTCTTCTGCTTGGCAGGCAGAGGATCGAACAGCTATGTGAAGGAGAAGAAGAGCTGCTGGAGCAGAATGGAGAGGTATTACTGTGACAGAGAGGCGTCTGCTTTAGACAAATACACTGAGACTGACTTCAGAACAGCAGAAAGGGTTCAGAGGATCACACGGAAAAAACACAGACGCAGCTGAGTGTCTTCGCAGAGTAAGAGAAAGGCCTTCGCAATCGACGGCGCACCTGCAATGTCTTCAGATTCCAGCTTGTTCAGCTCAGGAGCAGTCATTGCACACGCTGCGAGGGATGCAGTTGAACTCTTCTGGTTTTGCTTCCGGGCAAGGCAAGCATCTTTCTCTTTTGCTTCTCCGCTGAGCAACTCAGTTGTGATGTGCTTGATCAGTTTGAACGACAAGTCTGGCGAGCGAACAAGAATCTGCTCCAACTCCAAACTCCACTGCACAAACACCGCATGATGCACTGAATGGGAGAAGGTGTGAAACAAAAAACACACACAGAAAAACATTAAGTCGCGGGAAAATGTCAGACCTTCCTTTGGCACATTCGGAACACGCATATCCATAGAAATTGACGCAGATGAGGATATCGATAATGAGCTTTTACCAGCACGTTTCGTTTGAATCAAAGATGAGGCAGGTGTTGCAGATGAAACACCAGTTGAAGATGATCTGGTGTTAGTGACTGTTGTTGCTGCTTCCACTTCTTCGGTGTATTGTTCGCATCCAAACTACCCAAACAGCCTTCTCACAAACGCAAAGAATATGTTTGAGAAGATCTGCCTGTCTCTCACGATGCCCAGCTGCCTCACCAACACACTCTCATCCACACTGCTCATCCCATCTGAAGACGATTTCATTGGCGAATGCTCTGTCAAGGCGGAATCTGCGAACACATCGTTATTAAAAGGAGAACGCATCTTCAGCGGAGACTGGTGGGGCGGTGGAGGATGCATTGCGAAAAGAGGAAAAGATCCGATTGCTTGCGATACAGTTGGAGGCAGACGGCTCCCTCTTTCCATTTCTTTCAGCTTTGCCTGTAGAATCTGACTGAGCAGCTGGCGCTCGAGGCTCCAGTTGTCCACAGGCTGCTTTCGCTCGTAGATGAGGATGTATGCCGAGTACGGCTTGACCGTGTCTGCCTAGCTCAACAGGCCCAGGCGCTTGTACTTGATGATCTCTGGATCGATCAGCGCGGTGTCGTCCAGAAAGCTCCCGCCAAAGGACTCTGCTTTTAGTGTCTCAATGGCAGGAGAAGGGAGCAGCCTAACTCTATCGTCGTTGAACTCGTACCACTGGTGCGGCGCATCTCTTTCACACACAAATGAGATGTAGTGTCCAGCTTTGGCCGTGTCCAAGTGGTTGATGATGCCCTGCAGACGGTATTTGCAGCAGCTCTCCGGACGCAGCTTGTCTTTGCTTTCGTTGTTATGCGGCACCTGCAGATTCTTCAGATTCTCTTTGCGTCCAACCTTTTCCAAGGTGATTGCTGTGTCAGCTTTGGAAAACCGCTTCATACTGCTTAGTTTTTCTTCCCTCACCTGCATCGCCTCCCACCTAAATGGCTCGAGATCCAAATCCTCCTCAATGGGGAACTCAAACTTGTCGTTGATCTTCACTCTGTTCACAGTCAGCGGCTGGTAGTCAAAACGCCTGAGAAAAATAATGAGTGGATTCGGTAGGTCTCTCAGAACTGTTCGGTTGATCACATCAACCTTATGAAACTTGCCACACTCTTCGCATTCGTAATCCTCAATCTTCGACCCAACCACCATCGACGTCAACGATTCCACCAGACTTTTCTTCCCTTTCACTTCCACCTCGAGCACATTGAAGCCATCCGAAAGCCACCTCTCGTGCCCGTATCGTCAGACATGCAGGTTCATCGCGTTACCCTTCAGAAAGCGCCTGACAAAGTTTGGAGCTGCCACCGCGTCCAGATGTATCTCCGGCTTGTCCATAAGACACATGAAGAACTCGTAGATGTCACAATGCACACCATTCACAACTTGCTTCCTGTCCTGGTCGAGATATACCTCCAGAAACTGCTCAGCATCAATGAACTCCCTCCTGTTCGGGTTGTTCTGCAGCTCCCAGAAGAAATTGCGTACAGCTCTCCACACAGCTCTGTTCTGCACTTTCTCCTCCTCTGCCACGCTGCGCAGCCGCATCTCCGCCATCTTCGCCTCCAGCTCGTCTGGTTGGAGTGTGCTTGTTTCTTTGCTCTTCTTCCACTCACTCAGCACATCTGCTTGTGAAGGTCTTGTCAGCTTCTCCAGGGCGCTTCCTTGAAACTGCTCGCCTTCCCACAGAAGAAGCGTGGAGCGCAGCTGCGTGTGCATAAACAGCTGCACAAACAGTGAGTTCATATAGTGAAGTGTGCCTGGATTCACAATGCCTCTGTATTTAACCTCTTAACTTTTCTCAACCTTCTTCTCCTTCTTGTGCGATTTTGCAATCTGCTCGGCGGGTGTGAAGTGGAAAGACGGGCATGCGTTCTTGTCGTTCATCGTCTGAGTCTCGTTCAAAAGATGCAGCAGACGCTCGGTGTTTGCCTCGTTCCCGCTGCATAGCGCAGCAATCAGACTCAAAATGGCCTTTCTGCTCTCTTCGTCTTCCACAAAATGGCTCTGAATGAGTTCCACTTCTGAGTTGCTACGTGAATGAGACGACGTCAGCTTCCTCTGCGAATCGCGCCGTGCAATGTTTGAGGGCAAATATGAAGTAGAAGAAGAAGAAGAAGAAGCAGAGAAACTGCGCAGCATCTCTTTCCCAGCCATTCCTGGTGATGAAGCACCCGTGGAAGCAGCAACAGCATCGAATCCAGAAACCAGCTTGCCCATCCACAGATAATCAATGAGCATCAGCCCAAAGGACTTCTCAGGCAGCTTCAAGCCAACTTCTGTTTTGATCCATCTTTCCAGTTTTCTCAGGTTAATTTCTGTTGTCGGGTTGGATGCACAATGAAGCTGAGAAAGCTTGTTCAGAATGACTCTCAGCGTAACTGAGACAGGCAGAAGAGACAGCTGGTGCTTCTTTGTGAGATTGTTCGAAGAAGAAAATGAAGAGGAAGAAGTAGGAGTCGAGGAAGAAGAAGGTGATGCTCCTGACAATTCATTGATGTACTTATCATCATCATTATCATCATCACCTCCAACTAACAGATACCTCGGAACATCCATAATCACATCCGCCTGATATTTTATAACAGCGCCAAGAGACTTAGCCACCCTTGCTGGTATTATCCCTGGCCACTTCATGTTTATTTCATTATTGTTCAGTGCAGAATTCAGCAGCTCAAAGAGTGAAGAGAACAAGACAGCAACGTGGAGCTTCTGCATTTTCCTAGGCAAACATGGACTGCAGAGAACGATGGATGCAAAGGAGATGTCCAGGAAGGAGGAGAGGAGAGAGACAAAAAGCTGCTCGTGCGGTGTGGAAGGGGAGCTGAAAGGTGAAAGAGTGTGAAGAGAATTGAAGAATGAAGAAGAAGAAGAAGAAGAAGAAGAAGGAGATAGCAGAAGATAGAAAGTTTCCTCGAAAGGAGAGAGAAGCACACAGAGCAGAGCAAAAAGTGCACAAAAGAGAGAAAAAGAATATAGAACTGGTGATGGACAGCAACGACAAGCTCGCATAGGAGGAACAGCTGATAGCGATGGCAGAGAGTCCGCTTCTTGCCCGCATTCTGATGCAGCTGATGAATCAATACGAAAAAATCCAGATGATCTCCCCGAAGAAAAAGTCAGGTGTGGACAGAGAGATAAGCGAAGGGACTATTTCATTTGAGACGGAAAAGAAAAGCAGGCTATCTCAAATAGAAAGCGGATCAATGCAATAGATTTCGTCTGCCTCTCGTTCGTTTGATTCGCCAACTTCTTCAATTCCCAGGCAGCCTTCATCATCTTCTGCGCAAATGTCGAATTATTTTTCTCATTCTTCATCATTTTCAACTTTGTCTTCGTCTTCTCATTCTTCTTTGCCTTTTTCTGCTTCTTCACCTTCTCCTCTATAATCATTTTAACATTTTTCCTCGTCTTCTCCACTTCTTGCTTCTTAATTTGTTTCAACTGCTTCAACTCCTTCCTCTTCATCCCCGACATCACCTTCAGATGGAATATCTCCAACTTCTCAGGATTTTGCATCTCCACCCCGAGACAAAATGCACCAATTATTTTTCAAACTCAGTCGGCGCCTCATTAGAGTTCCTCGTCCAAATGCCAAGGATTTTCTCATTCGTCAGGAGGAGCAAATGCTCATTCATCACTGGACTCCTCAACTTCATTTTGGATGCCTTATCTTCTTTTCCCACCTGCTTGGCCACTTCCAATTTCCTAGCAGATCCCATCAAATCGATTCAATTGACATCCACAAGGATCATCTTCACTGGGCGTGTCTGTTGGGAATGTTGTGCCACTGTGTGTCTCTTCCGCTTCATTTATTTCGTCTGCTAATGTGGCTGAGAAGATTCCGTCTGTGATACTCATAGCAGGAATTTCTGGAAACCCTCCGCTGACAGGCTTCACCATACTTCTAATACAAATGACGCAAGCTTTTCTGCCTCCTCCATATCCCTCTCGAATAGCACTATTCTTTTCTCCTTCTGAGCTATTCCACCACACAAATCACTCATCACGCCCGACATCTTCTGCTCTTTCATCCTATTCCTCCACGCACTCTTCTTCTTCATAATCATCATATTCCTCCACTTTATCATCTCATCCACCAAATGAAGTCAATTTTCTTTCGAGTTCTCAGAAAACATCTCATCCAGCTGGATACCAAACTGATAAGAACATCCAAAAACTATCTGCTTTCTGTTGTTTGTCATCATCTGCAGCATCTGTATATTAAAGCATTAATAATAACTGTAATAATAACTGTTATAACAACAACATTAGCAACAAGCAGACTTCATCAACCGAAATGAGCAAAGGAAAGGAAACAGAAGCTGATGGCAACGCGACACTCAAACCATCAGCATAAACACTGCACTATCATCTCATGATATATGATCCACTTCACAAGAATCTTCTTCTTCTTCTTCTTCTTCCTTCTCATCTTCTTCCTTGCCTTCTGCGCAACCTGCCTCCACCTTTCGTGATGTCCAACCCCTCAGTTGTTTAATCAGAATTGAGGTGAATTGATTTACGTGTCCAATTGCTTATACATGATGATATTCAAACATTATCGAAAAAAAAGGAAGAAAATAAAAAGGAAATACAAATGATTCACAAATCAAAAGTGTGTTTATTTTCATTGTATTTATTTTGTAATTCACATTAATTATTTTGTTTTCCATAATTTTTTCCTATCAATAGTTTGATGATTGGAAACTTTTTTGACTTGCCTCGTGCAAGCAAAACTCGCAAAGCCGATAAGGTTTTTGAAGCTTTGGAGGCTACTGCGCCGTCTGATACCGTGGGGTGTTTCCTTTATTTTATTTTTCACAACAAAAAAGGAAAGCCTTTCCAAGAGGCAATCCAGACCGGCTTTGAAGGTTTGCTTTTATATTTTTATTATCATTTAAACATTAAGCAAATAAATTTTATTTTTATGTTATGATTATTATTATTATTATTCGTGAAAAGAGAAAACTTCAAAATTTCTATCAAATATCGGTGAAGTGTGTAAAAGAAGCCCCTTGAACCTTCGGGTTCAGCTTCTTTGTTGTGCTTCTTCCTTGTTTTCAATTCAAGAATTGAATCAAGAAGGCTGGGGCATTTCTCCCGTAGAATATTACTATTCACGGGAGAAAAACAAAGCCCCAGCACCTACAGCTTCATCAAGCAGTGATAAAGATGTTCTTTCAATTAGAAGTTTTTTTTATTTTAATTTATAATATTAATTTTTTTATCATTAATAATTTTGATTATTATTTTGTTTATAATAAAAAAAATGTGTTTTATTGAATGATATATTTTTTTAGATGAAAAAGAGTTTCGAACTGCTGAACGCTGGCTTTTAAACCATAGTTCTTGCAGCTGCGAAAACTCGAGAAGAAAAAAAAACAAGTTTGATTATTGTTTAATTTTTTTTTATAAAGTTTTTTGTTTTTAAAATTTTTCTTAATTACTGATGTTGAATTAATTTATTAAATTTCAGATTTCGCTACAAATGAAAAAAAGCCAGAAGATATTGAAAAGCGATTAAGCAATACTGTATGTTATGAAAAAAATAAAAAAGAAGAATTTGAAAAAGAAAATACAGAAAATAAAAAAACAAAAAGAAATGAAAAAATTGAAAGAAAAAACAAACAATAAAAAAAAAGAAACTAAAAAAAGAATGAAGTGATAATATCAAAAGATGAAAAGATAATAAAAGAAAATAATAATAAAAATAAAAAAGAAAATAAACGATTAAAAGAAAAATTAATTAATAATAATATAATCACAAAAAAAGCGTAACAAATATTTTTTTAAATCATTGAATCCAAAAAAGCAAATATGAAATTTCCAACTCACTCAAATCAAAACATAACACAACACCATCAAATTTTATCAATGAGAGCTCCAAGGCTGCAACATTGAATGCTGGGGGGAGCGTTGGGGCTGCGTCGCTGAGCACTGAGGGGAGCGTTGGAATGTTGAACAAAATAAAAACAAATATTATCATAAATGATTTTAACAATAAAAAAGAAAAGAATAAAAGAAAAAATAGAAAAGATAAAAAAGAAAATATTGAAAAAAATAAGAAAAATGAAGAATATAAATATAATGATGAATATGAAAATAAAAAAAGAAATAAATATAGTCTTAAAGAAACAAATGATTATAAAAAATATACCCATTTTGAAGATAATTACAAAAAATCAGATTTGGGTAATTATTTTTGAAAAGTCGCAAATGTTTAATTTTCAAAAAAATCTTAATATTCATATTTTTCTCAAATTTCTGTTTCCACTCACTAATCTTCTTCAGAATGTGTGAAATAGCATTATTCAGAAATAGATTCAATTTTAGTGAAGTTTGGAGTACGTTAACAAAAATTTGAACAAATTATGAAAGTTTTGATTTATTTGAAAATTTAACATTTGCGACTTTTCTAAAATAATTACCCATTTGTTTAACAATAGCCTTTTGAGTTATGAATTTTCTTTCCAAAATTTTTATTCAAATATAACCTTTTGTAATATTAACATTCACAATTTTTCCTTCGACGGGTTCGATGCAACAAGCTGTGAAGCTGCTAGCGAAGGTGGTGCTGATAGTTGTAAAGCTGCGAGCGGGGCAGGTTTAGATGGATTTGGTGCAGCGAGCTGGGCAGACGTGTTTGGAGCTGGAGGTTTGAGGGATGATTGTGGGCTTGGAGCTGGAGGTGTGATGGATGCTTGCGGGATTGGAGCTGGAGTCGTAATAGAAAAAGAATTGAATTATGGAGAAGGAATTGAAATGGAAGAAGAGTTGAATAATGGAGAAGGAATTAAAATGGAAGAAGAGTTGGATGGAGGAAAAGATGGAGTTGAAGGAGAGTGGAATGATGGAGAAATTGTGATGGAGGGAGGGTTGGATAGAGGGAGTGATGGTGGACATGTTGATGGAAATTTAGAAAATAATATATGTTATTTGAAAAATATGAAAAGAAAAAGAAAAGGCTTTGGAGTTTTTTCTCCAAATGAAAAAAGATTAATTGAAAAAACAAATAAAGATTTATTTTTTGTAATGAAAAAAGAAATTAATTTAAAAATGTCTTATTCAACATTCTGCAAAAAAACAAGAAATTTTAAAAATCAAAGAAAAGGACAGATTTGTGTGAGATTTGTGAGAGAGGGAATCTTTTAGAAAAGAAAAAGATTGAAATAGAAAGAAAAGGAGGAAAATTGGGCCAAACAGAAAATGATGAATTGAATTAAATAATTTATTATCGAAAAATGGCCCAACATCAAAGAAACTTCTTAAATGAGAAGAAAGAAAATTAAAAAAAATTGAAGTTATTATTTTGATGGATTTTAAAGAAAATTGGTGTTTACCAATTTCTAATAATGAGACTGGAAAATCATTATTTAATAAGAAACAAATTTCTCATTTGTGTTTTGTGGTTTTTGACGTAGATAATTTTCGTATTTTAAAAAAAGTGTTGTTTTAATTATTTTTCTGAAATTTTATCTCATGATTATCGTTTTGTCTGTGAATGTTTAAAACAACTACTGCAATTTGATATTTTTTTATGTTAATTCTTTTAACTTTTTTTGAGACAATGGGCCGCATTTTCGTAATTCTCAAATTTTTCATTCATAATTTTCTCCCAATTCTTTTTTGTTTAAAAATAAACATTGTTCACTTTCATTTTTTGCTGAACATCACGGAAAAAATGAATGTGATAGTGAGTTTGGTTTTTTAACAAATTTTATTAATAATAAACTTGTCAATAGAGTTTTGAATAATATTTTTGATTTAATTGATTTTTTTTGTTATAATTGTAATTCTTATTTATTTAACACAAATTCTGAAAATTCATCTTTTTTCATTTCTGATTCTTTTAATAGTAACTTTAATTATTCTTCTAATATTTTTTCTTCTTCTTTTCAAAATCAGGTGAAAAAGAATAATGCCACGAAGCATTATTTTTTAAGGTTTGAATTAATTTATATATTAGATAAAATGTGAAATAAATTGATCATTTCAAATTGTTTGTGTTATTTCAAGTTTCAGCTACGAATTTTAAATTAACCCAGTTATTTTGAAATGATCGAGAAAAACTTAAATCTACTGGACGTTTTTGAAAATCATTGTTTAGAAATATTTTTGATAGAAAAATGGTTGCAACCATGTTCTGAATTGCATTTTTTCATTTTTAATGGAAAGATTTTTAAAAAACACATTTTTTGAGTCTTGACGAAATTGAGTCTTTAAATGTAATTTTGAAATTAAAAAATCAAATTATTCATAGGCATTTATTAAAATAACGATTGTTTGATAATAATATCATTTGTTGGTAAAAATTGAATCAGCAACTTCAATAAAAAATACTGTTTTTTGTGAATTCTCAAGATTTTCCAATAATTTTCTCTCAAAAATTGTTTTCTTTTTTTCTTTTTTTTGAAAAAAATGAATATTGAGAAAAAAAACAATAATTAGACAATTACTCATTGAAATTAAAGAAAAATGTTGTTGTTTTTATCTTTGATCAGATAGTTATGGTATCTTAACAAAAAAATTTTATTCTATTCTGAACAAAATGACGACAGATTAGAAGTTCTGATATTAAATTCAGAAATTTCATATCATGTCGTTTTCAAAAATTTGAATAGATGATTATGACATGCAAAATTTGAAGAATTTAATTTGTCGAAAGAAGAAGTGATTGTGAAGCGAGAAAAGGAAAAATACAAAAGCATGAAATATCAATAAAATCTGAAAAGCAAAAAACAAATAAATGTTCTCAATGATTTTTGAAAAAAATATTAATTTCATCTTCTTCTTATCTAAACATAACACAATCCATATATGAAATCTTCGAAAAGTTCTTCTTCTATCTCTTCATATAGATTTCATCGTATCTCTTTCAGCTTCACTTCCTCCTATTCATTTTCCGTCTTTTCTTTCAATCTTTCTCATATTTCTTTGAAAGGAAGTTACCATCAATCATGATGTCTCTCTCACTGGATTCAAATACTTCCTCCAAATTAACATCAATTGCTCCACTTTTTAGCGAATCCTCAATCTGCGCATCTGAGCGATGAAATGAAATACCTAATGTTTCAATGCATTCATCACATGTTTCTCAACAATTATCTTTCCTTGCTCGATTCAAACGAGAAATATCTCCAATAAGCCCAGTAAATGCTTCGTTTCACAATCAACAACATCGAAATAAATCAAAAATTGATGGGGCAATCTTCCAACACAAGCAATACTTTTGCTTTTCTCTCTTTTTTATTTCTCTCTTCCGATACACACATTTCATCAGATATTCCAGTTCTCTTTTTGCTTCTCTTTCAAAACTCTACTCATTCACGTTGACATCTTCCAAACTCCTTTTTTCAAAAAATCAACTAAAAAAAAACGCCCAAACCAATTGATAGGCAAGATGAGTGAGGTTGAAATGTACCTGATTATTCTTGAAAATCTCTTTGACGTTATCTGTGTTTGATCTTTTTCAAATCCCTTATCAAAAAATGAGAATGATATTTGAAAATGTCAAAAATGAAAGAAAAATTGTCACACTGTATTTCTTATATTTTTCAATTCCATCAAGATAATTACCATTTTCTTTCTTCTTTGCTTTCCATTTTGTTCAAAACATTAAACAGATGGCACCGAGCACGTAATTCAAGTGAATCCAGCGCAGAGTTGCGACTAATAGAAACATTGCATTGACATGGATCACTCACTTGCTCTCCCTTCTTTTTCTTATTTCTTTTCATTTCATGAACATCGAACATTTCATCCTATAATAGATTTCTATTCTTCTTTATTCATTTCATCGTTTATTGAATTCTTTTCAAATGTTATCTACTTCTTTTCTCTTCATTTCAATCTAACAAACCAGAAAAATAAATCTATTCAAAATAATAAAAAATATCCGAATATCAAGAAATCATACACAACAGCAACTGCATACTCGTGACCTAATTTGTGTCGTTTCTTTCCAGCATTTTAGCAATGGATGTCAATCAGAAAGTGCTGATAAAAAGTTATTCAAACTTTATGCAAAAAAGCTTTTTAAATAGAAAATAAAATAGGTTAAAAATAATTAAAATAGACAAAAATGAATGCTTTCAAACCGGTATTAATTGCATTTTTGTTTTCAATCCATATGTGTCGAGAAACCTTGAAAATGATTTGATCATTTACATAAATGAATATTCTTCAATACGAAATTTTCAAAATTTGAAAAGTATTTAAATAATATTGTTAAATATTATTTGTCGATTTTGTGTGAACCAATTGTTTTTGATTATTACATTGTTTCAATAAAATACAGTAAGTTCAAAATACCAAAAAAGCGAAACTCAACAGATATAAGTGAAACCTATCTTATAGATGGACGCAAATGCTCAGTGAACATTTGTGTTTATTATAAAATTCATTATTTTTACAAAATAATTTGTTGTCACATTTGAAGGAAAATGATCAAAAATTTGTTAAAACTATCTAAAAAAAGCTTTATTTATAAAAAACATAACATAATATTTAATGTTGATGTGTTTTTGGCTTCAACATGTAAAAAATGTATTTTTGATAAATGTTAGACTTTCAGGTCACAATCGAAAAAAACTAGTTTTTCTTAAAAACACTGTCTTTTATTTAAAATTACTGGGGAATCTTGAAATAAATAAAATATTTTGAAATATTTTTTTATTTCACAATTTATCTATTAATTTATTTATTTATTAATTTATATATTTTATTATTTAATTATTTAATTATTTAATTAATTAATAAATAAATTAATTAATTAATTAATTAATTAATTAATAATTTATTTATTTAGTCACATAGAATTTTAAGAAAAAATTGGAATGAAATGAAAATAAAAGGAATGAAAAATAATTTGTTTTTTTAGAAAAGATACAGGGAAACTTCTCGTTTCATTAATCAGCTGCGAAAATAGCCCAGGTATGTTTTAAATATAATATAAAATTATGAAAAAATTAGAAACAAAAAAAAGGAAAAGTTTTTGAAAGAAACGATAATAAAAAAAATGACATTTTTATTTCTGAAAAAGGAAAATTCGGAAAAGGCGTGAAGAAAGTTATTGAAAATAGAATGAAATTTTAAAAATTTACATAAAAAAAAGATTTTTTAAATTTGAATAATAATTTTTTTAATAATTCGAATAATTCTTCAGATTCAAACAGCTTGACAAGTAAAACAGGTATGTCACAGGTGTGCAATTTAAATTCTGAAAATACATTTTCTGATTCATTTTCTGATAATTATTCTTTTTACGATTCTATTGATAATTCTTTTTCAAATTAAAATATTTTTTTTGCAAATTTTTCACTGAATAATTTGAAAAAATAGATATGAAGGTATGTTTTTTTTTTTTTTTTTTTTTTTAATTTTTTTTATATATTTTTATTTTTTATTTTTTTTTAAGACTATTGAAAGTGATTGATAATAATTAATGAAATAAACAAACTGAAAAATTATTTTGAATTTGATTTCAATTTTATTAATTATTTTTTATTTTTTATTTATTTTTTTAATTTAACAAACTAATTAATTAATAAAAAATAAAAGTTTAATTGACTTTGAAATAATAAATATTTGTTTATGCTTATCCAATGAAACCGAATTTTATTCGGTTGAGGACTAGACTGATTCAATCCTGTTGCTTTATAATTTCTTAATGATAGAGTAACATGCAGGACTTGGGTCCAGAATCAGTTTCCCAGGTAAATAAATGTTTATTATTATTATTTTTTTATAAAAATTGAAGTTTAAAAAATATTCAGTGAATTATTTAATTTTTTGTTGAAATTTTTGTCTAAAATTACGGGTGGAACAAAATTTGGAAAAAGAAAATTTCGCCCCATATATATATATATATGTCTTTCTTACATTCTTTCTTTCTTTAGTTGCTGTTATTTTAATTAAACTGTGAATAACTTCGATACCAGTTGAAAATTCTGAATTATGAACTTTTCTATTGAAACAGATTTCACTCACACATACATATAAAAAAAATACAAAAAGAATAGCTAAATGAAATGTTAAATTCAAATAATAGATGAAATTTGAATAAACTTCTTCAATTCAAATAAACACATTTAATTCAAATAAAGTTAGTTTATTTTAAATGAAGTTGGTATATTTTAAATTTAGCACGTTTATTCAAATTAACGCTAAAATCCATCCGGAAAAAGTTATGAAAAATTGTATTTCATCTTTCAAAATTACTAACTGGGTAATTCTTTTTGAAAAGTCGCAAATGTTCAATTTTCAGGAAAACCAAAAATTTCATATTTTGCTGATATTTCTGTTTCTGCTCACGAATCTTCTTTGGAATGAATAAAAATAGCATCATCCAAAAATAGATTCCTTATTCATGCAGTTTGGTTTATGTTAACAAAAAATTGATTGAAATATGAAAATTTTGATTTATTTGAAAATTAAACATTAGTGACTTTTCAAAAAGAATCACCCAACTGGCTCATTTGGTGTTGTTTCTTGAAGTATTTATAACCCAATTATTACAATAATTTTAATCTTTTTGTTTTTTATTGGAAATATGACCAAATTCCAACAAAATGAGCTTCAAAGACAAAAAAAAAAAAAAAAAAAAAAAAAAAAAAAAGAAAAAAAAAAGAAAAAGAAAAAGAAAAAATCCGAGAGTTAAAGTTTATTTCGTTAATATTTGTATGTTCATTTTGGAAAAAACACAGATGAAACAATTTTTATTTGGATAAAAATGTTGAGAGAAAAAGTGAAATGCTCCGAACAGTTTCATTTTATAAAACACAAATAACTGCAAAAGTGTACGAAATGAAGCGTTGAAGCTGACAAACTTGATATTCTTTTTTCTTCTTCCTCTCCTTCCCCCTCTTCTCCGCCCCAAACAATCTCCTCTCACATGCCCACTCCCCAATCCCTGCCTCCTTCTCCATCTCCCATTCCTCTTTCTCTTTCTTCCCTCTCTTCCCCTTCCCCTTCTCCATCTCCATCCCTTTCCTGTTCTCCTTCATCTTTCTTATCTTCATCCTCATCATCTTTTTTTTCTTCACCTTCCCCTTTGATTTCCACTTCCCCTTCCCCTCTCCATGACCATCACCAATCCCATCCCCACCTCCAAATCCACCTCAATCTCCATCTCTCAAACACCCTCTTCTCAAACATCTCCTCTCTCCAATCCCATTCATCTCTTCCATCACTTTCTTCACACTCACTCAATCCTTTCACCTCAACCATCTCTTCCTCTTCTCTCTCTTCATCCACAAACACCAATGCCAATTCAATCCCCTCCTTCTCCCTTCACTCATCCCTCTCCATCCACTCAACCATCTTCCTCTACACCCACAATCCCATTGATGGTGCCATCCTCCCCAACCTTAACAACCCATCCACTTCTCTCTCTGCCTTCAATGCCTCTTTTCTCCACCAAACACGATCTTTACCAAATGCTGCTGTTGAACACATTGGAAATGAAACCCAAAGAGTGAAACTTGGAAGACTGGATTCCTTTGATGCTAACAGCCATAAATTTGAATGGTGCGAATGGAATGATTCAAAAAGTGAATCAAGTCGTGGAGGTGCACTTTGTATCGAGTGCACAAACGCAAATCTCACAATCACTTCTTGTTCTTTTGAAAATTGCAGTTGCTCAGGAAGTGGATGTGATGGCGGTGCGATATACTGCAGGTATCTGTTAAATGTCAACATCACAAAATCCAATATTACAAGTTGCTCGTCTGAACACGGAGGAGCTGCTTGCATCAGATACCCACAGTCAAATTCAATTTGGATGTTCGCAGAAAATAGAGTTGAAAGTTGTTCAATAACATACTGGTGTGGAACTGGTTTGTATTTCTGGCTCAATAATATGACTTCAACTTGTCAATTTTTGTTCACCAAATGCAAGTGTATTGCAAACTCGGGTGGTGATTCTGCTGGTGCTCTAACATTCAATTGGCCTCCTCAAGTGAAGCCAAATCATTTTTTGATTGATGATTGTCAATTAATAAACAACAAATTGACAAATTCGTCAACACGCGGAGGAGCTGGAATTTTTACTGAAATGACATTTCCCAATCTCCATTCAGCAATGCGGATCAACAACAGAATCAAATAGATTTTGGAATGCAGGAGAAACAGACGACGCTGAAAACAATTGTTTGCGGACTCTCGTCTTTTCTCCTTTTTTTTTCCAATGAAAATACATGAGAAATTTCTCCCTTCCTTTTCTTCATTTTCATCCTCCCCCTGTCTTCCTATTCCATCTGCTTCGACTATGTTTGTGAAAATATCACTTTTTAATGAGAAGCTGAAGCTATCGGCTTCCGTGTACATTTCTCCAAAACCTCATGTATTATTTCTTCTTTCTTCTTGTCCTTCATATTCCTTTGAAATAAACTTCATGTGTCCATTGACTTTCTCTTCTTCCTCTTCTTCCTCCCCATTTCTCCGAGTCTTCTCACCACTTAATCTTAGTCGGAGCAATCACTCCTGTCATCATAACCACATCTTCCACTTTCAGCCTTATATTCTCCAGCACCTTCTCCTCTGTCTCTCCCACTTCACACGCTGCAACCCCTTGCCCCATCACTTAGTCATCCTGCTTCACCATCACACGCCTCGACTGTGGCGGTCACGATTCCAGCAGCACAATCTCCAACTACATCAATGACGGGTCAAACAGTTCATTGATAGATTTGAGCTCAGTCATGTTCAACACCGCAAAGCTTTGCTTGCTCCTGGAATTCTATCTAGCTGAAGTTGCAAGCGAAGAAAACTGAACCACCAGCGATACAGAAAGTGTCGCCGAAAGCGCCACATTGTACTCACGCACAAAGAACCCACATGCAGCGCCCCCCGCCGAGCCACAACAAATCATTCGAAGCGTCTGTTGCTCCCTCAGTTACGACTTCTTTTGATTTTCATACACCCCAGCCGCCCCTCGAAGTCGTCCATCGCTCCTGCCGACGTGTATGGCGCAGCCACCGCAGATGCATCCAAAGGGTAAATTGCACGTGCAAATGAAGATGCTAATAACTATCCATCACCTGCTACCATCTTCGCTTCGCTTCTACACCTCTGGAGTGAAGAAGCAGACAGGAGTCCTGCTCCAGATCAGACTGATGAAAAAGATGAAAAAGATGGTATTTGATTTGTTAGAAGAAGAAGAATGAGGAGACGATGAAAATTTACCTTAGCTTTCTACTGCACATGAGTAGCAGTATTTCACAGAAAGGGAAAGAATACATTTTTGAGTGTTTCTGTGTTGAATCCCTGCCAGCGATAAGTGAGGACGAGAAGGCAGGAACAGATCATTGCAGTTCGAAGGATATGAAGAAGAAAAAGAAGTTGTTGTTGTTGATGAGATTTTTTGATATTTGGAATAATGAAGGTTGTCGATAACAACTGCATAGATTCTCGTTGAAATCTATCTTGATTTGATTTAAACTTCATTGGTCGCATATTCTTCTGGCAAGCAGTAATTACTGAATTTTTCAAACATTCAACTTGCCCCTTCACCTCTTTCCAACAAAAAATAGGTAAAAATTGGCAATTCCTATTTCTCTTTCCTCCTTTCCTCATTTTCCTCTTTAAATTCCTTTTCTTGGATAAAAAATGTCTTTCAACTAAAGCATTCCCTCAAATGGAATAAACTTTTGGCGTTTTGCGATATCATTAACACTCTCAATTTTCGTATTTCCACTTTTTCTCATCTGTATTTCTTTCTTTAAAAAACCCTTTCTTCACATTTCTTCATCTTGCTGAAAATTGATTTTTTCTTCTTCAAGACTATTCGATTTATTTCAGTTCTGTTGTTCGTTGTTTTTGTCCGCATTTTCATTTTGTAGCCTTAATTTAAACACGAATGTGCAAATGATGTATTTCAATAAATTCAACATCTTTCAAAAACAAACATTCAACACAAACCAAAATCATTATTTCTCATTCGTACATGCAAATTTGAAGATCAACACTGAATCAAGCGCCAAGAAGACACAATTGAACTATTAGTCTTTATTTCACCTTCCATCAACAATTTGCACATAAAAGTTATGATCATCCGCTTTAAAGAAACTTGTTTGCTCTATGTATGAAGCTTGCAAAATGATCTATTATCTTGTCAGCCAAATTTCGAACATCTGAATTTTATAAATTCCATATTTTTTAAAATTTTCGTTTTGATCAATTTGACTTTATCAGATAAACGTGAAAAATTGTTTTTGATTAATGTATTTATAATGTTTGCAAATTCGAAATTTCCAATAAATGCATCCTAACTCATTTGTTCATATTTTAGAATTTCAGAAAAAAGAAATCATCTTTTTTCTTTTTTGCAAAAGTGAAAAACACATAAAAACAATTTTTATCAAACATTCAAATTTTAATTTTCATTGTTCTGTTCTTTATGAAATCATAATAAAACAGAAACTCAAATGAAGTTGGGAATTTCTAAATGAAGTGAGCTTATTTGAATAAAGTGTATCTTATTCAAATAAACTTATATTTTATTCGAATAAAATAAAGTTATTCGAATTGAAATTTCTTATTCAAATTTCATCTAATGAATATTTATTATTTAGCTTTCCTTTGATAAAAATGAGAATCATTAGAAAAGCACAGAAATGAAAACTTCACAAACAGTTCATGAGCCGAAAAAGAATTCATTGGTGATAAATAAAAAAGAGTTGTAATAAAACCAGGTTAGCTTTCCATCCAATTATCCTATGAATTTGCATCTTCTTTCTGACATTTTTACCATCAGAGTCTGAATTAGATCAAGGTCAAGATGAAGACGAAGAAGATTCTGAACGACTTCTGTGCTTGCTGTGATGTGTGAATACTCTTTCAGAAGCTGAAGAAGAATGCGGTGAAGTGCTTTGCGATGAAGAAATAAAGCTCAGCGAGGATGAAGTGCAAGAGGAGGATCTCGAACGCGACCTCGAACGAGTCCTAGTGCTTCTTTTGAGTCTTTTGTTGCGAAGGTGTTGGCTATGTCGATGACTGCTATGCTTTTCAATTCTTTCTTCTGAACGATGTCGAGAACCGCTTCGGTGATGGGGATGATGATGGTAGTTACTATGAAGATGACAGTGGTGGTGGTGACGAGGCTTGCCATCTGGGCTCCGATGAAGATGATGATGACGAAGCTGCGATATGCTGGAGGAGTTTGAACTCTCTCCGATGTTGTGCCTTCTGCTGGCTGATTCCTTTTCTTCTGAGTGCATTTGATTCTGTTGTTGACTGCTATTTCTGACTCTGTCTTGCGAAACATTCCTTTTTTTATCTTTCTCTCGCTCCAACCAAAGGCTCCCTTCTCTAAGCATACTCCTGTATAACCTCTCCTTTTCTTCTTTCCTTTCCTTTTTCACTTCTTTCCTTTCCTCTTCTTCCTCCCACTTTTTCCTCCACTCTTCACTGGAAGGAATTTCCGGAAGCGTCAGTGTCGTCCTCAAGTCTATTCGCCTCAAATAACTGACATAGTGAACAAACAATGCTTCTTCCTCATCCTTCGGCAGATGCAGCACAGCAACCTGCGGGGACAAATGCACCAAAGACAGCGCCCTCACATACTTCTGCTTCAGCCCATTCACTTTTTGTTCGGCTGTCAGGCTTTTCACATCTTTTTCTCCAAACACACTTTCATCGACATCGCCATCGTTATCATCATAACTGTCTCCATCATCTTCGTAGCTTTTCTGCTGCTGCGCCATCCTTCTTCCCCCATTTCCTCCCATTCTTTCATTCGACATGCTCATTTTATCGTTCATTCCAGTCACTCCTTTCTTCACATCTCTATCGTTACCTTCCTTCTCCTTCTCCTCCTCCTCCTCTTTCCTCCTCTCCTCTTCCTCCTTCTCCAGTTTGATCCAATCTTCTGGAATAGCCGTAGACGAGTTGAGAACAGACAGTGGCATCGACCTCAGCTTCTCAATGAATGCAAATCTGGCTGCGTTGTATAGATTCAACTTGTGCGACTCAAAAAGGTCTTTTCTTTCTTCTTCTGAAGCAACAAGCTCAAAGCGAGGGTTGTCTGACAGAACCTTGCTGGCAGTCGAATAATCAGTGCGAAATGTGATAAAATGCACAGGATTCTTCAATATCTTCGCTTGCTGGGAAGAAGTCGCAAAATGAGCAGCAGTTTCTTTGATTTTGTTTTCTTTCTCTTCTTTTTCAGATTCTTTTTCATTATCTTCTTCTTCTTCGTTCAAGTCATCCAGAGAGAATGACATATGTTCATCTTCGCCCTTTTCCGTCTTTTGTTTCTGCACATCGTTCTCTTCTTTTCTGTGATTTGCTTCCTTCCCCTCATTTTCATCTATTTCTCCGATCCCCACAATTTCTCCGATCGTCTTCACAACATCAGGCTGCACAGTCCCTCCATCAGGCGCTGACCAATCACGCAGAAGGCTCAAAAACGCGTTTCGATCTGACTCCAAAAGCTGATCTATTTCGTGCTGTATTAAAACCTCCTTTTGCCTCGGAGAAAGAAGAGGGAAAAGAGAAAGTTCATTTTTGCTTTCCTTTGTGTCGTCGCTTTGAACGTTTTGGGTGAATTTTTCTTGCCTGCTGACAGACTGGCGAATTGACTGAAGAACAAGGTCGATTGAAAGTTCCTTCTGAAGAATGTCGAATAAATGTTATAAAAAAATATGTGGAAGTTAAAAAATGAAAATTTGAATAATTAATAAAAAAACTTATTTGAAATACTCTCATTTTCAAAAAAAAAATACATCAAAAATGTTAAAAAAAAATTGATAATTACAAATATTTTTATAAAAGCATCTACATAATCATAAAAAAACAAACACATAATGACTTTCACAAATAAAACAAACCCTTCTCATTTTTGCTAATTTTGATAAGGAAAGTGTAATTTCAGTGACAAACTCGTTCTTTTGAGCTTCCCACAAAACAGCCTGCCTTTCCCTCTGAACAGAAGCTGAAACAGAAGAAGAAGAAGTGGAAGAAGAAGAAGAAGAAGATGATGATGATGATGATAAAGTTGCTTCTTTCATTCGATCATTGCCTATATGCCTTTCATCTTTTGTATGCTGTCCTGAGCTTTCTTCTTCGCTGTCGTTATCTTCTTCTTCTTCTTCTTTATCTTTATCTTCCAACTCCATTTTTCTATCTTTCTTCTCTACTTCAAATTCTTTAATTCTCTTTTCCTCCTTCTTCTTCCACACATCCAGTAACTCACTTGCAAAATACTCAAAAAGATTCAATTTGGATTCTTCTCTTCCTTTTAACACATTTTTGATAAGAGCCTTTCCTTCTTCGCTTTCAAACTGGCGAAATCTGCTGTCATTTGAAATGTGTTCTCGAAGAGGCAAATAAAATTGGTTCTTTTTGTCAAGATTATTTTCTTCTTCATCAATTTTTTCACTTTCTTTGCTTTCTTCAATCTCTTCTTTCTTTTCTTCTTTTTCTTTTTCTTTCTCTTCTGATTGTCGAATCATCTTTCTCGCTATTTCATCGCAAAGATTCCCATCATCACTCAAAACCCCGTTCTCCTTCAGCATTTCCGCAAACAGCCTTCTCTTCATGTCAAACCGCGCCTTCAGCTCCTTCTGCCTTTCTCTCTCCATCGCCTCGCTTCCTCTTCCTCTTCCTCTTCCTCTGACTTCCTCACAAACCCTGTCAAACACACTCCTCCTCTCCTCTCTCGTCAGCTGCTTCCACTTCTTGTCGCCACTGTGCCGCTGGTCAAGAACAGAGAACGTAATCTCAGGCGACAGAAACGTGATCGCCTTCTCTTCGCTCAGACGGCTGAGATACGCTGCATATTCTTCTAACAACTTTTGCTTACTTTTCGAAGCCACACTTGAAACCTTTGATGATCCAGTATTATCATTATTCCTTTCAGAACTGGCGCTGCTGTTTTTGTCTGCTTTTTCACTCTTCTCTTTGCCTCCATTTATTTCTTTCTTTAATTTTTTCAAATACTTCTTCACAAGTGACTTCTTTTCCTCTGAGCTTTCAATCGCTTGAAATCTGCGATCAAAAGATAATTTCGGCAACTGCTTTTTCCACTGCTCTGACGAAGTAATATCAAAATCAACAAGCATTTGAAGAAATTCTCCTTCTTTGTATAAAGTATCGGCTTTCTTTCTTTCTTCTTCTTTTCTTTCAACTTCTTCCTCTGGTAGTTCTTGTTCCTCAGCAGCAATTTCAGCTTCTTTCTGAGCTAATTCATTTAACAAATCATCTGTAAAGAAAGCAAATGGATCTGCCTCCTCGACTTCTTGCTCTTGTTCCGATTGAAATTCTTCGTTCTTCATTTCCTGAGACAATTCATTCGAAATAGAATCCTGATCCAATTCTTCTTTTTCCATTGCAGAGACATTATTGCTCTCTATATCTTTAATTTCCGATTCATTTTCGTTACTGTCTTTATTCATTTTAATTTTCATTTCTGTAATTCGTTTTTCAAGTGCAATAAGCTCATTTTTTTGTGTATCTGTCAAGAAGCGACCAAACTGTGGCATTTGAGAAAGAGGAGGAGGATCCCATTGAGTTTGAAGAGTTAAAGTATTATAATAGTATGTTTTCCCATCTGGAGATAAAGCCGAAAGCCAGTGTCCTTTTCCAAGAATTTCAAATTCAATTTTATTTTGTTTCACAAAATTTGGAGGCTTAACACCAGGAGGACATTCCCAAGTGCTTTTTTGTTCTTGCACATTATAAAAATAAGCTCGTCCATCAGGTTGGATGTGGGGTATCCACTGTGGACGAGCTGATATTTGAGTTTTATTTTTTTCTTCCATAAAAAAAAAAGATAAGGGTTGATAAAAAAAATGAAGTGATGTTATGAAATCAAATTGGAACACCAAATATGCTTTCAAGATGATCATGCCATTTTTTCTCCAATTCAAATGATTCTTCTCGCATTTGCCCCATGAGTCTGCATCTGGTTGACCACAATTTTAATTGCTCTTCAGATTCTGGCTCAGGAACAAACTCTTTCCTTTTTGAGGTATCAATTTTCCCTTTAAACTCATGCATTGTATACCAATGACATTCGCTTCTTATTTGCTTAAGCATCCTTTGTGCAGCTTTCCGTGTAATATAATTGGAGATAAATGGAACTGTATATCATTAAATGATTTGAAACGAGATTGGAAGAGTAAGTCAAAAAAGCGAAGAAAAAAAAAAATAAAGAGAGAGAATAGAAATGTCAGCAAAAATAAAAAATTTTTGCAAAAAATTTGCATTTAAATTCGTTATTCTAATAGTTCAAAAAACATTTGACAAACCTCTCATATTAAATCTGCTAATCTCGTTATCATACCAAATGAATAATCTATCTTTCTAAATAGCAAAAGAATTGTTAAAAATATAAAAACGAATGATCAACAATGTGAAAGAACGAACAAAATGCAATATAGAAATTTATTAAATTTTTGAAATATTTTGAAAAATCTCAAACTTTTAATTCCATTTTGTGACAATGTGTTTCATTGTGAAGTGGTGCAATACGCGGAGTCAGCTTTTTGGTGCAATAACTTGAAAATGCAAGCCAATTCAATGCTATTAACAGCAAAGCAACAGCAAGAGAACTGAAAAACAGTATTGCTGACCAGCACGATGATTGATAAAATGCTTTTCGTTTTCTCTCTTTTGCTTGCTTTAATCGCTCTTCTAATTTATCTTGCTGTTCCTTTTTTCGTCTTTCTCTTTCTGCAATTTTTTTTTGTAAGATTTCTCTTTCTTCTTGAGTCATATTGACACTCCTTGAACTTTGGCGGCTGTCAAGACTGTTGGCACTTTCGGAATGTGGAAATCTCTTAGGCAATTTGCGCTTGTGAAGGCCGAGAGGATTTTTCTTTTTTGATCCAAAAAACGAAAAATCATCATCAGTGTCACTACTTATCACATATGGTGTTTCGGAGGATTCTGTTTCTGATTCTGAGCTGGAATCGTCAATCTCTTCATAAAATTTTGGAGTGGGAGGATTTGATACATCATCTTTATCTATAATGAAAAAGTATACAAAAATTAAAAATTAATTTGTTGAAGGAAAGTAATTAACATATTATATAATTATGAATCAAACTTGGAGGAAATTCTTCATTTATTTCATTTGGCTGATGAATATTACCGCGACGATGAACCTCAATCGGTTCTTCAGTATCGCTGTGCTGCCATATCGAAGGAGGTGAAAAACATCCAACATTTAAATTGTCAATTTTATTTTTAAAGAAAAGCTCTAAAAATAACCGGCATACGGCTGTTAGCATATATTAATTAATGAAAAAAATATATGATGCGAAAAATCGAAAAATTGTTCTTATTACTGAAGAAATGTTGAAAAATTTTATTTTGGATCTGATGTAATATAATTTGTTAAATTCTGACTAAAATTGCTATTCCTTTGAGCAAAGGAGACTCTGCTCATTTCATGATAGCAATTTTTGAGTTGCTTTTATTTGTAATTTACCATGCAACTTGTCAACAACAAGATAATTTTGTTTGAGTCACATTTTTATTTCTTTAAAAACTTTTCAATTTTCAATTTATAGACTCTTTATGTTTCAATTAAAGGCGATTCATCGGATGAATGCGGTTTAAGTGTCTCTAATCCATGCTTTCCATTGGATTATACAATTGAGAAACTTCAAAATCAATTGCAACAAGGAGATGCAACTTTTGCTTCCATAATTTTATTAGACACGAAAAATACACTAACAAAATCGATTACTATAGACCATGGATTATTTATCTTGCAAGGAAATACTTTTGAAGACGATTTTCAGTTTTGGGACGAGAATATTTTAAGTGGACTTGTTTCTGATTTTTCCATGTGTACGCTTGAAATAGTGCCAGATGCGTTATCTGAATCTTCAAAAACAAGCTCATTGATCACTTTAAATAATAACTCGCAATTCACAAAGCTGAGCATCGATTTACCAAACGATCTTTTTTTGTTTGAAAGTGTCATTGTGGTCTCTTCTTTGGTGAATTTTTCTCTTGTTGATTGCAGAATACAGGGCATAAATCAAACAGATTCAGAAGCTTTTTCGTTTATAACTTACAACATTTTCTCAGTTTTTTCCGGGAGTTTGCAATTAGAGAATTGCGTGATAAAACCAATTTGTTTCAGAGAAAAGGAGGAAGTTGATACAATGATGAGAAATTCACTTGCACAGAAATTCTTCATTCGCGCAGAAGGGGCTTCGTCTTGCATTATTTTCGACAAAGTGTTTTCATCTGGACTGTTTGTTGAATACAATCAAACATTTCAATCTGGAGTTCCTTTTCATTCTGCAATAATCGCAGAAAAAGGATCGGCAGTCTTATTCACATCGTGCTCGTTCAATGGTGCTACGAAAGATGTTGCTGCATCACATCCAAATCTCTCTTCTTCTGTTCTTGATTTCCTTTATCCGTCATCAGTCAATGTTACCAAATGCAACTTTACGAACATTGTCAGAATTGATGGCAATGGATCATGCATTTGCATTGTTGGTTCTTCACAAGCAGTTGCTTCACGTCCAACAACATCTGCATCTTCAAACAGTCTTCACAATCAGGTTGCACAATTTTCTTTGTCAGAATGCGTATTTTCTTCATGTAGCACTTCCAAAAACTGTTGTGGAGGAGCTGTTTTTGTGCAAGTTGCATCAGCAGAGGAATGCGACCTGGTTATAAAAGACTGCTCATTTTTGTTCTGTTCAGCACCACGCGATTCAAATGGCTCGCCTTACGAGAACTGGAAAGACGAATTTCAACCAAAGAGAAATAAAAGAAACGATCATGCTGAACATTTAGCGGGAAGAGGAGGCGCAATCTATCTCTTTTTGGAGGATGGGGCTGGCAAGAACGTTCATTTGAATGCGATAAATTTTGCTAACAACACAGCTCAATTTGGCTTTGACGTGTTTGTTGATGCGCCACAACTTTCTAGGTGCATTTCGAAAACTGACATAATGTTCGTATTTGATGCGAGTCTTCCTCGTTCGTCAGACAGCCCATACACTTTCAGCGGCTTTGACATGAGCGAAGATTCGAAGCTGCTGCGCACGCCAATTCCTCTCTTGTTTGCACTCGACGAGCTGAACGACACAGTCATCTGCTCTTCTTCACATCCAAACAATAACTCCTTCAAAGTCTGCGGGTTCAAGTCATTTCCCTGCAGCTCTCTTTCTTTCTCTCTTTTCGAGCGGATTGTGAATCTGAAAGAAGAAGCAAAAGGCTTGCACTTAGTTTCTATTGAAGGCGAAGTGCTTCTTGGGGAGAAATTGCACTTTGCTGAGACAGAAAATGCTTCTTCGTATTTGATCAAAGGGTTAAATGGCAATGATAATTTAAGAATCTCAAGCAATTCAGTGAAAAGCACAGAAAACGTGAATGCTGAAACTGTTGAGCATTCAACTTCCTTTCTTTCTTTTGCTGCAAATACAACTTTGTTGTGCTTAAACATTTCATTTCCATCTCAAATGAACATTGACAGTTTGATTTCTGTTGAGTCTCATTTGCTTTGCTTGAATCAAATCAACCTCGTCTTTTTACCAACTTCCGAATCGGAAAAAACTCTTAGCTATACACTTATTTCTATACAACAGAACGCTAATCTTTCTCTTATAAGCGTGCTTTGCCAAAATGTTGGATCAAAGCCTCTTCAAACCTCAAACCTTCTTCCCAATTTAGTGTCTGCTGCTCCTTCTTCAACAGTTTCTATTCAAAACACCTCCATTTCAGAGTGGAACTCAACTCACAATGAAGGTTGTCAATCATCTTCTCTGTTTTCTGCTTCTGTCGGCTCAACACTTTCATTCAAAGAGATGAGCCTGAAATCAATCTCTTCGGCTCAAAGTGCAGTTGTTGACTGCAAATCAGCTGTTGCAAACTTCATCCAATGCTCGTTTTCTAACATTCTTTTGGAAGGAGAAGGAGCATGTGTCATTTCCGCTACAGAAGCACTCGTTTTCACACTAGAGCAATGCGAGTTCGGCGTCTCTGAAGCGTCTAATAGTAAAGAAGGAACTTGTCTGCGCGCACTGAAATGTTCAGAACTGAAAGTGCTGTCCTGCTCATTTGCCGTGAAAAAACCTGAAACAAACTATCTTTTGTGGCATCTGAACGATGGGGCTGATGAAATCTGCACTTGGAATGGCTCTCTTGTTTCTGTTGACGGCTGCTCAGCTGTGTTTGAAAGCGCAACATTTTCAAACTCGAGCTATGGTGCATTGCGTGTCTCTGGTAACAAAGCAACAGTTGCCAATAGTCGCTTCACAAACAACAGTCCAATGATCGCAGGCTACCCATCCATTCGCCGCAATATCGTCTGCGCTAACACTTCTTCATTGAATGTGACTAACATGAGCGAAGGAGATGGAGACGAGCCAAACACTTCACTGTGGATTGTCAATGATGGATGCGAATTGTCTGGTGATGCAGCAGATAAGCCGTCGCCTTTCTTTATCCCTTCAATCAGCAACGTAACAGCTGAGAAAGGAGAGCAGCTGACAAAACTTAACTTCACAGGCTCGCTTTTGCTGCCGTGCAATCTTGTTGTCAAATTGGAAACTGTTATCAATGGAAATAAGACTGTTGCTTTGATTGATATTGCCGAGTTCACAAATGAAACATCTATTTTGGTGAATGTGATGAATGACTTGCTCAACACATCAGGTGAAAACGATACAATTAGCGCTGCTCTTATGTTTGGCAATGGGCACAATGCGCCAAGTACAACAGACCCGTTTTTCCTGAAGTTAACAAACGATCCAGACAATCCGCAACCACGCAACAATTCCTCTTCGTCTTCTTCCAATCCCAAGCCGCCTGTGATTGCGTTTGTGGTTCCGATTGTGGTTGCTGTTGTGACACTTGTCGTTGTCGCTGTTGTGGTCGTTGTGGTGTATCGGTATCGGAAGAAGCACCATCTCTTCAAGCTTTCTGGCTTCACACCTGTTTCTCCTCACGACTTGAGCCAATCTTCCAAAGGGAAAGAGAGTGAGAAGGTGAAAGAGATGGAAGATGATAATACAGTTGGAACACAACCAGGCATTGGGAATTCATCTGGCAAAACTTCTGCTTCTGAATCTTCTTTGGCAGCTGCTTGTGCTCCGTCTGATTCGAAGATGCCTTCTCCAATAACTGCTTCTTCTTCTTCTCCAACAGTACCTCCGCTTCCTGCTGCTTCATTCTCAATGCCACCTTCACTCACCTCCTCTTCTGCTGTTATGAGGCGCTTTGGACAAAGCCAGAGAAGTTATATTTCCATGTAATGTGTGAAGCATTCAGTATTATTCTGTTAATTAGACGATTTTATTATAATAATATACATAATGATTACAGTTTTTGAATATCTTTCTTTCTTTCTTTTTCTTTTCATTTTTTCTTTTCTTCATATTTTGGGTTGTTTTTGTGTATCTTTTGAGTTATGAGGTTTTGCTCATTTCAAAAATCAAAGTAATGTTTGACTGCAATGTTAATAATGTTTAATAAACTTTTTTTTTAACTTTTCTATTCTTTTTGTTTGGATTTATTTCCTTCCAACAAAATACAACTATTTGAATAAGCTGCTTCTCTTTGTTGAAAAAAAGGCAATGGATAAAATATCGCACACAATAAGATAATCACATATTTGTGAAATGAATGATGAAACATAAAAAAACCTGAAGAAATGTTTGAATTCAAAGAAAATAAAAGAACAAAAAAACAAAATTGTTTTCATTGAAAAAGATGCTTATCATAATGAAATCATAAAATATCCTTAAAAATCGCATCAATCAAACTTTAAATAAATAGATAGATAGATTATTTAAACAATATCCACACAATACAGTTGTCAAAAATACGTTGAAACAGAAATTACAAAGCATTTTCTAAAAAAAGATGATAAAATATTTTTATAAATATGTAAACAAAATAATAAATAAGCATTTTTCGAATCAAAAATAAAACTTTCGTTTCTTTCTTTCTTTTTTCTTTCCTTTCTTTTTTTTCTTTACTTCTTTTTTCTCAAACACAACAAGAATTATGAAGTGGTTCCATCAAGTGCAATGCTAATACCTCTTTTCACAACTGGCTCTTTTGCTTCCTCCTCCTTCGAAATTCCAACCTTCGATTCTTTATTCAGCGATGGAAGGAAAGAAGAATTTGTTGAAGAATAGGAAGAAGAAGAAGAAGAAGAAGAACCAGAAACTGAATGAGAAGAAGCAGAAACAGAAGAAGAAGAAGAAGAAGCGGGAAAAGAAGAAATAAAAGAAGAAGCATTCATTTTTGGGCTTTGAGCTCTTTTCTGCACCAAATCGCCTTGTTTGTGGAGAGAAGAGCGAAGAAGGAAAGAGTTTGGGCAGCGAGAGCCGTATGAAGACATTATCCGGCTGCTGGGTGTTGTTGTGGTGTCATAAAGAGAAGGAAGAACGAGGTTGGAAGAAGAAGAAGAAGAAAAGGAAGGAAAAGAGGAAAAAGATGAAGAAGAAGATGACGACGACGATGATGATGAAGCAGCTGCGTCAGAACTAATCAAAAGCTCCTTTTCTCCTATTTCTCTTTCTCTTTCTCTTTCTTTCTCTCTTTCTTTCTCCTTCTCCTTCTCTTTCTTTTTCCTCTGCTTCTCCTCTATCGCCTGCATCTTCGCCCAGTCCGAATCCAGAAGCTGTGAGCTCCCCTTCGGTAGATTCACCAGAAATTCCAATGAAAGTGGGCTAACTTCTCTTTCTCTTGGCCTCATCATCTCTTTCAATGGCTCTGCATGCATTCTTTGCAGCCTCCTCTCCATCAATTCGTCTGCTTTCCCCGCCGCCTTCCGCTTCCGCTCCATCTGCAGCCTCACTTCCGCACTGCTGATTTCTCCCTTTTTCTTCTTCTTCATCCTCTTCCTCTTTTCCTCTTCTTCTTCTTCATTCTCCGCATTCTCCGTATCATTCTCTTTCTCCTTCCCTTTTCTCCCCCTTTGCGAATTCGCACTCATTGAATATCTTCTCTTCTGCATTTGCGACTGCATCTGCCTTCTTTCTGCCTGCTCCATGAAGCTCAGCAAAGATGTGTCTGGTGCTGCCTCCTTGATCAGCATCTCCATCTCCACCTGCTCCATCGAATATGCCAACGCCCTCTGCTTCCTCGCTTTTATCTCCATCTCCGTCTCTCGATCATTTGCTTCTATCTTCTCTTTCTCATTCGCTTTGCTTTTTAACTTGGCAATCTGTTTTCTTCTCTCCTCTTTCTCTTTCTTCTCCCTCTCCTTCATCTTCTCCTGCAGCTTCTGTATTCTCCTTCTCGGCGTCAAAAACTGCTTCTCAAACTGAAATTCTGCGCTTTGCCGAATCTTTTCGATTTCTTTCTCTCTTTTTATTCTCTCTTTCTCTGTCTGTGTGATGAAAGTTGAGCCATCATCATCTTCATCATCACCTCCAGCTGAAGAAGAGGAGGAAGAAGAAGACGAAGAAATGTTTGATGAAAGCAATGCCAAAAGAGAAGCAGGGAGGCGACGGCGGCGTTGAAGAGCAAGCGCTTCGGGATCAATTGAAGAGGAAGAGGAAGGAGAAGGGGAAGGGGAAGGATAAGGATAAGAAGAAGAAGAAGAAGAAGAAGATGATGATGATGATGATTGCATTCCAATAGCATGTGTTGTTACTAAACTTCCTTCATTTGAGTCATTTGCTGAGTGCAGAAGGGAAACAGGGCGATGCACAGCGAATGGAGAAAGAGAAGCACGAAGCGTTGAATTGGCAGTGTTGGTGGCAGAAACGCCATTTAATGGATTTACTCCATTTGTGTTATTATTATTATTTATCCCATTTTTCTCATTTACAGAGCTAATTTCACTCATATTGCTAAACCTTTCCCACATTCTGCTTCCACTTCTGCTTCTATTCTGACTTCTGCTTCTTCCTTCAAAGTTGAAGCTGTTTCTGAATGATCTGCTCATAGCAGAGGCAGCACGAGAAGCACCCGCTGAGCTTTGAGGAGTGGACGAGTGAGAAAATAAAATGAATTCTGCTTCTTCTTTTGTGGGTGCTTTCACTTTCTGGCGCTTTTCAGCTGCTTTTTTGGCATCGAGGATTTGGATGGTCTGAAAGATGAATAAAGTGGCATCAAATAAAAATAAATAAATAAAAATAAATTAACAATTGAAGAAAAGAAAATGGAAAAAAGAATTGGAAAAAAGAATAAAACAAGAGAAAATATTTTCATAATTGAAAAAGTCAAAATATATGCAATAATTAAAATATTCTTTTAGAAAAAAACGAATATTTGTTTTCAGTAATATTAAAAATATCATTTCAAACACCATCCCTTCTCTGTCTCTTTCTCTTCCCTCTCTTCTCTCTTTCTCCTCACTCACCACACCTTTTCCGCCTTCGCCACCATCTGCGCCTGGAAATATTCCGTTTTTGGGTCCAATTTCCATTCCGGCGCTGACAATTGTCCCAATTTCTCCCCAAAAATCGACCAAACACTCACTTCCTGGCTCTGAGTCCACACAACAATACATTGTGGAACAGATAAAATTCTAAAGGAAATATTCCCCGGTTCGCCAGAAACGGGCGAAAAGCGGGATATTTCCACAATTTCCGGCGCGGCCGACTGCGAAGTACGGGTGGTGATTGAATCAGATGCGGAATTTTTGGAAAAAACTGAACGTTGGGTCTGCTGGAGATGAGAAGGGCAAAAGGAAAAGGAAAAAGAAGAAGAGGCTGAAGAAGAAGAAGAAGAAGGAAAAGAAGGAAAATTCGGTAATTTTGAAGCTTTGCTATTACTTCCACTTCCATTGTTTGTTTGTGTTTCATTGCTTTTAGCTTCAATTGATAAATTCACATTTTCCCCTGTTTCATTTGAAATTTTCATTTGTTTAGCTTCTTTCACTTCTTTCCCCTCTTTTCCTTCTTTTTCACTTAATTTCTGTTCTTTTGCTTGAATTTGGTCAAATTGTTTTCTGTTTCCTGAAAGAGAGCTGGCAGAAGGGGAATTAAACATAACATTACGAGAAGGACGAGAAGAAGAAGAAGAAGAAGGAAAAGAAGAAGGAAAAGGAGAAGAAGAAGGAGAAGAAGAAGGTGAAGAAAGAGGAAAAGGCGAAGAAAGTGACAAAGCCGAAGCATTTTGTTCTTTTCTTGTTCTTTCTGTGTGAAGAATGAATTGAGTCGCGTCAAACACAAAAATTTCATTTTTGTCTGAAGAGCAAACGATGATGTGGGTGAAATGGCTGTGAAGAGGCTGAGAAAGAGAGCGAGTGGTTGATATTGCTGTGGTTGTTGATATTGTTGAGGTGGAAAAGGAGGAAGAGGAAGAGGAGGAGGAGGAGGAGGAGGAGGAGGAAGAGGGAAGGAGGTCTGTTCGAATGGAAAGAGGAGGAGGAGTAGTAGAAGCAGAAGGAGAAGCAGATGGAGCAGATGGAGTGACTGATGAATGTGATGGGGTGGAAGGTGATGCGGTGGAAGAAGAAGAAGAAGAAGAAGAATTTATCTTTTTTCCTTCTTCCTCTTCTTTATGTTTCTCCTCCTTTTCCTTCTCTTCCTCTTCCTCTTCCTTCTTTTCCTTCTTCTTCTCCTTCTCCTTCTCCTTATTCACCTCCATCTCTTTAACACTCCCATAAAACGAAGATTGTTTCATTTTTTGCTGTCTAAACTTCGTTTTTTCTTCAAATTTTTTCGATTTTTTATTCGAAATTTGATTGAAATTTTGTTCATTTTGTGGAGTGGAAGGAAAAGGAGAAGAAGAATTTGAAGAAGAAGAAGAAGAAGGAAAAGAAGAAGAAAAGGAAGCAAAAGAAGAAGGAAGAGGAAGAGAAAAAGGAAAAGAAGAAGAAGAAGAAGAAAAAGAAGAAGAAGAAGGAAAAGAAAGAAAAGAAGGAGGTTGAGAAGAGCAAGAAGGAGGTGTATAAGCACATTGCACACGAATCATCTTTTGAGGAGGTTGAGGTTTGAGTGAATGATAATTGGAATAAACATCAGAGGAGGAAAAGGAAGAGGAAGAGGAAGAAGAAGAAGAAGAGAAAGAAGACGTTGAAGAAGAAGCAGAAGCAGAAGCAGAAGAAGAAGAAGAAGAAGAAGAAGAAGAAGAAGAAGAAGAAGAAGAAGAAGAAGACTTCAAATCTTGTTTTTCATCACCTTTCTGATGAATATTCTGATTTCTTTGATTACCCTTCACATCAATCGAATTTCGTGGCATTAAACTTGACACTTTCACATCAAACTTCTTCACAACTGCTGCTGATCGCAAATTTATCACATAAACTTCTCCATTTGCTGTTAAAGCACATGCAAAGGAGGTTCCTGTCATCTCATCCACACTTATTATTACTCCTCCTCCTTTTTCTCCTCTTTCTTTTCCTCTTTCTTCTTTTCCTCTTTCTTTTTCTCCTCTTCCTCTTCCTCTTTCTTCTCCATCTTTTCCTTCTCTTCCTTCTTTTCTTCCTTCTCCTTCTCCATCGTCCAACACAATCGTCTTCGCTGAATGTAGAGAATCTCCATTCCACATCGAAATCACATTCCCTTCTGCCACCGCAAACAGCTTCGAAGCAGCCAGAGAAAAAGCCAAATGTGTTATCAAATGAGGCGGAGGAGCCAAAACACGAAGGCGATTCAAGTGATCTTTCCTTGTGGCGTCAAAAACAACAATCGCATTCGCCGGGGAAGAAGAAAGTGTTACAATGATTTTAGTTCTCGGGATGAACGAAACAGCTTCCACTTCGACATTTGCAGAGGAAACAGAAGAAGAAGACAGGATTCGTGCAGTTGCATAGTCAGCCATCTTCACTTTCCCATCGAATGTGCCAAAGATCACCAGCATCCCTGTGTCTGTTGTTGTCATGCATGTCACATCAGCTTCATTGAAATTCGTGTAAAACCTTTCACATTTGCCTGTGTGCGCATTCCACACAGAGAACTCCTTTCCTGCTGTGACCAGAAACGTCTGGAAATGCTCGTTGAACAGCACTTCTGTGATTGGCTTATTGCTCACTCTTCCGTCTTCTGCCTTCTGTTCTGGAGAAAATGTGACAATTTTGTCAGATGTGGTTGAGATTTGGAGGGTGTCCTTGTCGAATGTGACGGCAGAGAAGAGATTGGAAGGGCGGAAGCCGCCAACAACTGTGGGGTCGGCTTGCGGTCTGAAGGATATGAGAAGAGGAAAAGGAATAAAGAACGAATAAAGAAGGAATAAAGAAGGAATAAAGAAGGAATAAAGAAGGAATAAAGAAGGAGGAAGGAAAATGAAAAAGAAAAAGTTTATTTATAAATAGGAAAAAATGAAAATGATGAGGAAAAAATAAAATAAAAGTAAAGTAAAGGGGGAAAAAAAACGACAATCATTTTAACCTCTCCCTCTCTTCTTAATAAAAATATAGATTCTTTTTAATTCTTCATTCAACAACAATAATATCAATAATAACACTGACAATCACGTCATTAACGTCATTAACGTCACCCTTCTTAACACACTTCATATTCCCAATCAGCTCATCCGCTGTCTCTCTGTTTGCCACCATCGCCGACGAAGACAGCGTCTGCACACACGCAAACAGCCTCAAGTCCCAAATCTTCACATAGCCCGCACAGTCTGCTGATATCAGCACGGGCAAAGAATCCAGCGCAATCACATCCAAAAGGGAGAACGTGTGGCCCTTCAGCATCTCGATCGGCTGCTTCATCAGGGGATTCCATATAAACACCTCCCTCTCAAACCCGGCAGTGAACAGCAAATGCATGTTAGATGAATAAGCCAGTGAATAAATTCCCTTTTTGTGGGCAAGCAGGCTGTTTTTGAGGGAGCATGTTTGGCAGTCCCAGAGCTTCACAGTGCGGTCGAGAGAGGCAGAAACGAGTGTGTTTGTCTCAGGCATGGTGGTTAAGGCCATCACCCAGTCATCATGTGCAGTTGGGTGATGAGGATGAAGATGATTTTGTTGTTGTTGTTGTTGTTGTTTGAAGAGAGAAGGAGAAGAGGAAGAAAAGGAAGAAGAAGAAGAGGAAGAAGAGGAAGAAGAGAAAGATGAAGAAGAAGAAGATGATGATGATGACGATGCCATTGTCTGAAGATGTGCATGTGTTTGAGCAGAACTGGGAGAAGACGAATTAAAACATGAATTATAATTCGCATATAAACCAGGGTTATAATAAGAACGTGCTTGGGACGATTGAAATGATTGGCTTAATTGATTTGCTTGGTTTGTCTGTTGTTTATACGAAGAAGGAAACATCTGCACAATGAAATTGTCTTCTTTTTCGCTTTTTTGGGGAAGGAAAGAATGAGATGAAGGAGAAGAATGAGATGAAGGAGAAGAAGGAGAAGATTGAGAAGATTGAAGAGAAGCAGCAGCATGTGCAATGAGTGAATATGTGGATGCAATTGAAGCTAAATTATTTTGTTGTTGTTGTGGAGAAGAAGAAGAAGAAGAAGAAGAAGCAACAATGCCATCAGGTGAAGTGGAATTGCGAGCAGAAGGAGGGGCAGTTGAAGAGGCAGAAGGAGGAAACGAAGAAGAATTGTGAAAAGAATGAAAAGAAGAAGAAGCTGACTCCGAAGTCGAAGGGCGAGAATCGGAATAAACAGGCTGCCGAGCGGTTGAAAGTCTTGTTGCAGGCAAAGAAGAAGTAAGAGAAGAAAGAGAATAAGAAGAGGAAGAAGAAGAAGGACGAGTTGAGCAACGCGAAGCATTTTGAGAGCGAAAATCGCCTTCGAAGAAATTGTCAGCGAGGATGGGAGAGGAAGATGCAAAATAATTTGTTGTGCTATTCATATTGCTCATGTTTCTAAGTGAAGCTGAAGAGTCTGGGCGAGAATGAAAAGGGGTGTCGATGTTGGTGAGCTGAAGGAGGTGAAAAAAAAAGAGAGAGAGAAATAAATTAATAAATAAATAATTTAAGAAAAGAGAGAGAAAGAATGAGAAAGAGAATCAGAAAGAGAATCAGAAATTTTAAGATAGACAAAATGACAGTTACTCGATAACAACAACAATAAACGAGAAAAGGAGCTCAAAAACGATCATTCGAGTGAAATTATAAGCATATTCATTAACATGAATGCATAAAAACACATATGCACACTCCACTTATTCACTCTTTCACTTACTCAACATCCATTCTTTCACTCACTCCTCAAATGAGTTGTCAATAAACCAACCAAACAAACAAACAACCAATCAAACTAATCAAACCAATCAAACCAATCAGTCAAACTAGCAAACTTACTCATAAACTCATTAACAAACTGACTCACTAACTTACTAACTCAACAACTAACTCACTTTACTAAACAACTAACCAATCAACCAATCAGCCAATCAACCAAACCAATCACCCAAACACACTTTATCCAAGTCCCACATGTGGATATCATTGCACTGCCCTCCCGAGAAGAGGATGTTCTTCCGCCCACTCGAATACTCCCTCTGCCTCTTCTCTGCCCCATCTGCTGCTGCAACGAGAGAAACAGACGAGCCAATTGCTCCTGTCTGGTGGAATCTTTCTGCGGTTTCTTTGGATGTTTCTTTTGCTGTTTCTTTGGCTGCTTCGCTCCGGAAATAGGCAAAGCACATCTGTGGGTGCTCCACGGGTAGCGTCTTCAGGTGTGTGTGCACCGACGACGTCCAAAAGGAGATGGTGCGGTCGACAGAGCTCGAAACTATCATGTTGCATTCCTTCACATACCCTGTTGGAACAAATGAATATGAGAAAATTTGCGTAATTTTTATTTTTAGGTATTTTAAAATTATATTTTTTAAAAATAAAATGGCAAATCAAAGATAAAGTTTAAAAATAAATAAATAAATAAATAACTAAAATTGAATTCAAAGGTTACCTATTTTGGAAATTGGTGCGTTATGCGCCTGGAAAGAATCATAATACGACCAATTTGATGCATTCCATATTTTGATTGTTCCATCTCTATGATATGTCAGATTCTGCTTCAATCCAGGAAGGTAAATAGCTCCATCAGCAACTTTATCAAAATTCCTGGAATGGATTTTAGGTGTTGGTGAATACTATTTATGTGATAAATCTGGACTTAAAAGAGAAAAAAACAGTTCAAACTCTTGGTAATGTTTGAAATTCATGTTGGCTATGCATTGGACCTTTATTTACAAGGTATGCAGAAACATCCCTCCAGTAAAGAGCCGAAGTGCAGCCAACGTCAATTTGAGTGAACAGCTCTGAGATATAAGAAATGTCTTCTTGAGATAATTCTTTTTTGTTCGGGAAAATGTGCCGATGAACAAGTGAAACGAACTAAAACAAAATCACATCAAATTATAATGCAACCATATCAAAAAACAATCCAAAAAGATGCTCATTTTTTAAAAAAAAAATAACAAAACTCACACTGAAGGTAAATCAACTCCTGTTGGAGCACATTTATCAAAATCCATCTTAAACATTTCAAATTCTTCTGGAGAAAAAGACAAGATTTTTTCTCTCAACGATTCTTTGAAATGTTTGCGTTATTTCTTCAACAAAAACTAAAAACTTTCAAACCGCTCCATTCCATCAACTTTCTGCTTTAATAGCCTGTTAAAAATAAAATTATTAAAATGAAAAATGGCAGTAAATTCTATTGCAAGCAAACCTAAATTTTTCTGAATTTAAAAATTCTCTAAAACAGCAAAAAAAAAAAGATTTGATCACATTTCAGCCATCATAAATTTCAATTGTGTTTGTGAAAATTTTGGATTGCATATAATTTTATTCAAATGCAAACGAATACGGGCAAAAAGAAAAGTACGGAATCTGAAATGATGATCTATGATAATTATTTCGATTGTTTTAACAAGTCTGTGATTGTTGAAAATTTTAGTTGATTCACACTCATTTTTTTCTCATGATATAAAAAATAAACCTTTTTCAAATATATAATTTCTTAAGGCATATTACAACAAAAACATAAAAAAGGAATAAATAAGCAATAAATAAATAAATAAATAAATATGTAATACACAACAAAATTGCCAAATCCTAAGTTCTGAATTCTTGTGAGTTATAATTTTTGAAATTCAATATCTAATGGACAATGAATTATTTTCTGGAAAGCATCTCTCTTGGTGGACTTGGGTTTTTGTGAATAATGAACATTAGATGAATTGTGAATAGAATTTTTATATTTGAATAGATTCAACTTATTTGAATGAACTGGGTTTTTCTTAAATGAAGTCATGTTATTTTAAATGGTTGAAGTGACACTTGAATAAAGTGCGATACACTTAAATAAATAATTCATAAAAAAATAGTGAACACTTATTATAATATTTTTGTGTTTTATCTTTCACGTTATCAACAAAAAAATTGAAAAATCTTAAAAACTGAGATTCTTCTTTTTTCGTAAAATAAAATTTCAGATATGTTTAAAGATAATTTTATTTGATAAAAAGAGGAAGAAATGAATGCACATATCAATTTGTTATCATTATTCTATTCCATTCCAACTTTTTGGTTTTTCATTTGATCTCTGTATAATAAAATATAAAAAACAATAATTTGTTTCTATTGATGTTCGTGAAGTGATCTACATCCAACATTGCATATAATTCTGAAGCGCTCAGTCGAGTCGACAGGTTGATGCAGCTTTCATCTTTGCGACTTTCTCCGTTAAGAAGATATATTCTATTTTCATTAATCGATTTATTTCACAAAGCCTCTCAATATTCTTCTTCACTGCATTCTTCTCCTCTCTCCTCCAATGAGCATCAAATGATGTCTATGTCATTATCATCTCGACTTCCTTTGGATTTTTCTTTATGATATCGTTAAAAATCTCCTTGCATTTTTTCGCTTCTTCTTTTGCCCTCCTCCATCAAATAGTTGCTACGGAATGTACCACAAGTACAATTAATAATGTCACAACGAATAAAACTTTAACAACCAATGTCATCATTGATTTTCCAACCTTTCCTCCTTCAACAATTCTTTCATCTCCTTTTGATTGATGCTTTCTTCTGTTTTCAGAATGAATGAATCAGTTGAGGCTTGAAATTCAGTCCTTCCAAATAAGATCTTCACGGACACTTCTGTTGCCTCAAACGCAGTTGTAATAATTGAGGCTGGAATAGCTGTGTGAAACTCTGTTTCTCCTACAAACTCCTCTGACTGCAGCGGATACGACTGGAGATTGTGAACCGAACCATCGAATAAGTCAACATGGAGAGCCAAGCCACAGGGCAGGAGCAAGGATCCAGTTAGATCAACGTCAAGGGTACTGCCTTGCAGACGAGACTTCACTGAAGCCAGCTGTGGAATGAAAAGCACTGATTCTCTTTCTCAGGCCAAGCCTTCGAAGGTGTAATCATCGTCCGCAATTCACGTCGAAGTTATGAAGAAAGCCATCCCCGCCTTTCAGGCTTTGAATGAACAGTAGTGCATGGCCAGAGCACGCGATGCTACTCCTTACGGATAGATGGCCAGCTTCGTTCGGGCTGTTATTAGCAAACAATATAAATAGCGTGGAGATGCTTCCACCAGAGATCGACAGTCATATCTTGGACAAATTGGTAATTGTGATGTCTTTAATTGCTACCGAGCAATTGAGAAGATCAACCATCGATCCGCTCCACTGGCATAGCTCTTCTGATCGCTTGTCGTTCGTTCTCAGCTCTGACGCGCTTGCTGCTCCGTCGAATACGCACAAAAACATGCAAGTATCTGTCAAATCTGTCAACGCCGCAATGCAACATTTTTTATACGAAGAAGCATACATTTTGTTCGAGCATTTCTTCAACTCCAGCAACAAAGACAAAGATGAGACAGCCAAACAGCACGGGCCAAGCGAATCTCGGGTTATGTTTTGTAATGAAGAGTGTTTCGACCGAGATGCTGAGTCATTCGACGTCACGCTCACTGAGCACTCATCACCAAACATGGTGTTAGAAACAGCCAAGAAATTCATCTCAACATCTGAATCTTGGCATTCAACGGAAACCAACGATTCACTTGAAACGCGAGTATCATCGAATTCCAAATGATTGCCCTGGATGTTTGAATGCCCTCCAGAACCGTCTGAGGAAAACACAATCACGCTTGATCCATTCTGAGTGCCTCTCATCTGAATGTTCTGGAGCTGGCAGTCTTTGCAGTTGCGAAGAATGAGGCCTGATCGCTGAGCGCTGCAATTGGATGCACGCACCGGCTGCATGGACAGCTTTGCCAGATCGTGGAAATCCATAAGCACTCCAGATATAACATCTGTGAAATTCAGAAATGCACACGAGAAATATTGCTCACGACTTGCTGCCAGGCATGAAGAACTGAAATGGAGGCCAGCAAAAGTGCAGTCAAAAATCGTCAATCTTCCACAGCTTATTTCAATAATAGAGCAATTCAGTTCAATTTCAGATCCTCCACCAGAAGCTTCTTGAGCAAATATTGTGTCTGCAATCGACAAGTTGCCATCAGCAAGCGATATTAAGCTGGAATGAGAAGAAGAAAAAGCATCCCCAAACAGAATCGTCAGAAACTCCACTTTCACTCTCGACTAGCACGAAACGATGCTGCTCCTCTCGCTTCCGATGCTGCTATTCAGCAAAATTTTCCCCCTTACACCTTCCGCATCCAGCGATTTGATCGTCACATCATGTGTACTTGCTTCACCTGATACCACAGCACTTTTATCGATTGGCAAATTGCTGCAAGCCGAAGGAATGACGTGGGGCAGCGCATCATTCAGCGAAATGCAAGGCCCGCTCATCCCACCACACTGCCGCGAATCAGACGCGTTGTCCGCTGTTGAAGACGCAAATATCGTCTCGCTCTGATACACAACCACAAGCAGCAACAGATCTTCCTCGTCATAATAATTCTGTGCAATGCATCCCCACATGGCAAGATCCCGAACAAACGGAGGTCTGAAGTCCAGCTGGAAGAGCTCAATGCTGATTTGAGATTTGATATTCGTGCATTTCACGTACACGTCTCTTCCCCTAAAAGCTTTGTTTTCCATGAACGATGTGTTTTTCAACAGGAAAGGAAGCAGGCTATCTCTTGTGATCGAAGAACAATCCAGGAATATCGCGCCTCCTCTTCCTGTTGCCGAGCAAAAACATCCAGAGATTGTGGGAAAACAGCACTCAAAAACCCCTCCTTCGCTCAATATCATAATCATTCCTCCGCCGCTCTCGCTCTGGCTACTTTCACAATTCTTGATCGTTGTGTTTTGCACGGACACGTTGGAAAGCTCGATACCACTGCAACTGATGATAGAGGGCTCAGATGGAGCATTTTGGAGAAGTGAATGGAGCGTGCAGCATTTCAGGTGCACTATTGGACTGTCACCTTCATTCATTTCTTGTGTCCCGTCTTGCATTTCCGTTAGTGCCAACACAGCTTCAATGCTTCCGAACATCAGCTCCATATTGATCGTCGAGACATTCGTCAAGTCAACGCTGTTTCCATTCAATGCGTTGTGTATGCGATCTTTTGTTTTGATGGTTTGATTGAGCAGAGAAGAATTTCGCATGTTCCAGACAGGCAGACAACGATGAAACAAGAAATGCTTGTGTGAGAAGCTCGTCCAAATAGAAAGAGAAAAGCGGTTGAACTTTATTCATTATTCAATGAAATAATGAAGACTCATTAGTTTGTTTTTTTATCTTTTTTTAAAAAATTATATCAATTTCTAATATTATCCGATAATTTTTTTTCACAAGTCCTTTAATGTTTTCGAATCAATTAAAGTTCAAAAACAAGTTGTTTATGTATGTGTTGATGCAATCCATTTTATAAATCTGAATAATTTCAATTCACTTATTTTGCGCTAATAAAATGTTTCTTTTCATTTCATAATTCGTGGAATTCTTCTTTTCATCAAATTTTAAAACTGTTAAAGCATGTGGATAACATTCACAAAAGGTTTAACAATCAAAAAATGTGATGTTGATGCGTTTTAAATTATGTATTGGTGACAAAGAATTTATTCAGTTTTTAAAATATTTTGATCCTTTTGATTTGTGAAGGAATTTGTTGAAAACAACATAAATCATTTCCAAAATAACATAATTATTATGCAAATAATATTTGAAAGTTTTTGCAATCAATTTTATAGACATTAAAAATATTTGTTTAATAAATTAATTTTCGTAACTCAAATGAACTCAGTCTATCTCAAATGAACTCGGTTTATTCAAATGAACTTGATCTATTCGAATAAACATGAGTTCATTTGAATAAGCCTGGTTTATTTAAATAAAAAAAATCTATTCAAAATTCATCTATTATTAATTGCGCTATGATTTTATCTTAACATTTTTTCTTTATCAAGATCTTTTTTTTTTTTCATGCTTTTAGCTCAACACAAGCCTGTGATAAATAAAAAATAACCAGAAATGTTTAAGTAGTTTCTATTTCCTTCTTCTGTATTTTTTTTTTCAATATTTCATGTTTTTCAAAAAGATCAAGGATTATAATAATTTTATGTTTTGATCATTGACTTGCTGCTTTTCCATCGAATACTTATTCTCAGAAGTTTTAAGCTTCAATAACATTATTCATTATTTCTTTATTATATGTTTTGGTTGTTTTAAACTTTCTCAACTTGTTTTTTTTCACACTTTTTTTCAAAAAACACGATTATAAGGACACATATGAATTTGTTTTGAAATTTATTGAAATGATAAATAAATATTATTAAAATAAAACGATTCTCGTATGTTAAAATGAATATTTGTTTGTATATGTTTGGTAATTTGAATTGCAAAAAAATCATTTATTCTTGCTTTTCAGTAAAAATTCTTGAAAAGATCCTTTTCATTTCAATGCTTAATACAAATAAAGGATAAATAAGACTTTGGATATTTTTTCATTGAAATTAAATTTGACACGAACACATGATAATATTAAAAAACGTGTTTTAAGCGAAAACAGTGAAATGAGAAAAAAAGGTCAAAAATTAAATTGAAAATGAAAAAAATAAGATAAGATACTAAAAAAGGAATGTGGAATTGTGATGCAATGGCTTTAAACGTTCAGCAAGAAATATTCGCTTCAAAGCCAGCAAGTCTTTGATCTGGGTACTATAATATATTAAATAATAATCATTTTTATGAAATGAAATTTTTTTCAAATATTAAATTATAGAAAGTTGTAAATAATAAAGATAAAATTGAATATTTATATATTTTTTGTCTCAAACCTTTGCTAAGCTTGAAAAAAGCTTCAGAAAGATTCTAAAAAGGGTTAAGATAAAAATTTGAGGTCAAGATAAAATATACACACTAATATTTATATGTTCATATGTGTAATTGTTTTTGAAATCATCACTTTATTCAGTGGATTGATTTTTCGAAGGTTGTTTTTCGATGACTGGAAATATTTCTATTTAATGAAAAATGTTTGACAACACTTTCATGTGCCAATGTTTGAGATAAGTTCATTGTAAATATATCAACAAATACGAGAATAATATTCGTTGTGCATTAATTTATATTCTATTCAAATTTTCTTTCCAAATTTTTTGACAGAAACAACACGATATCAAAAATAATCACCTATATGTAATTATTATTGTGAAGTGAAGTTGAAATAAGCATTTTCTAAAAAGGAATTGATGGTATTATTTCAGAATTTTGAAATTTTTCCAATTATTCAACTTTTTGCTCAATAAATGTGAAATGGATTGAAAAAAGACAAAAGAAATGAAAATTCATTTTTGGTTAAATTGAAAACTTGACAATGAATGTTTGCGTATGTCTTGTCAAGAGAATTTTCAAAATGCAAAAAACAAAGAATATTAATAATTGAAATGAAAGGAAATGTTGGAAAAGAATTTTGTGTATGAAATATATGAAGTTCGATGCATTATCTAAATATTGAAAATTTTTTTGTCTGTGAGTTCTAAATTTTAAGAATTTTTAAAAGTGTTTTATGAATGGTAATTTTTGAATCTGTTTATCTCTCTTAATATTTTCGGTTAAAGAATAAACTATAAATATTGACTTATGAACACTGAAAAGTTATAATCCCTTTCATCTATCATATTTTCAAACATACAAACTCTCTCATCTTCATTTGAAACAATTATTATGTTTTTTTCGGTTTAATGAATAATTCTAATCCAAAGTCATAAGACCTTCAAAGTTTTTCTATTCCGAAAAAAGTTAAGATTTTTATTAAAATCACATTCATATTATTTCATTAATCAAATATTTCGATATGAAATTTTTTTAATAAAACAAAGTTTATTGGTAAACCCAAAGATGAATCTCACTCTGAAATGAATATGCCACTTCACTTTTATCTGAAACATATACTTCAGTGATAATTGAAATTCATTCAACGTTTAGCAAGAATTAATTTTCAAATGAAATTAAAAATGTTATATCTTGATCAAATTTTTTCATTAACACTCACGAAATTTCATAAGAATGAATATCATAAGATTTTCAAGAAGAGGTCTTCGTTTTTGAAAAGTTTAGTGAGTGCAGAAAAAAATTTGATCGAAATATAATTTTTCATTGGTCATTTGGGGAAAAATATTTCACTTCAGGCATTTTCATTGAAAAATTATGCACATTTGATGAACTTTTTGTGATTAAAAATTTGAAAAAATTGGTTTATTTTTTTTAATACATGTGAGGTCGCAAAACATAATGTTATTATATCAATTATGTTTGTTTTCAGTAATGAAAATCTAACTTATTTTGAAATCTGATTTAGTTTAATATAGTTAGTGTTAATAATGGTGGACACTTTCAATAACTGTGGACAGTTGCATTATCTCAACAACCGTTGATTATTGCTTTTTGACAATTAACCTAATTATTCCCTCAATGAACATGAACTTATAAGACATACAGAAATGAAACAACTTGCTCTGCAGAATTTTGAAAAAACATTTTTAATTTTCGGAGAAACTTGAAAAATCTCATTTCTCCGAGTTTCTCTGAAATTTTAAAATGTCTTTTATTTCATTCTGCAGAGAAAGTTGTTTCGTTTCTGTATGTCTTATAAGTTCATGTTCATTGAGGGAATAATTAGGTTAATTGTCAAAAAGCAATAATCAACGGTTGTTGAGATAATGCAACTGTCCACAGTTATTGAAAGTGTCCACCATTATTAACACTAACTATAATGTTATAAGTGAAACAATTTTTTGTGCTTTGTGCAAAAAAAGCTTGAAAGTCCGTATTTTGCACCAAATACTATTCAGAAACACATTTTTCGAAAGTGATAAAATGTTTTTGTTTCATTTTGTTATTCAAACTTGTTTAAATACATTTTGAAATGAAAAATTCTTATTTTTTTTAAGAAATAATTAATTTTTCATTGAAAGAATCATTCATAATGATTCGAAATATGCAATCAAATAATTGGTACTGTTATTATTATAGACAAAAGACTAATAGGAAAATGGAAAATATTTTTTTAAAAACCGAAAAAGGTGACAATAACAGGTGTTGATTATTTTCGTTGTGACGATGTCAGCTTTTGACTGAAGCATATTATTTAATGAATGACTGTTTTCGAAAAGGATTTTGAATGATGTGCGATCAATATCAAGCAAGATATTAACCAGACACTTAATGTCAAATTCAACCAATAGAATGAATGAATTATCAAACTTTCTATATTTTCGATATATGCTCAAATTTAAAAATACAGACATAGCATATAATACCAGACAAGATCGTTTTCTCAATATCTGCATAAGAAGAAGTACTGATAATTTTTCAGAATATATATCTCATTAATACCAACTCATTTGATACACAAATCTTTCAAAGCAGCTTCATTTGTGCTCAGAAAATAGAAATATCGAAATTTCAGAATAATAGGTTTATGAGTTTCTCCGAAATTTCAAAACATAATATTTTTCTATTTTCAGTCGACACGGAAATTAAAGTCTCGTATTTCAAATTAGTCAGGATGGATAAGATATTTTCATAGTGAAATTATTTGATTTTCTTTTTGAGTGGTTATTGAAATAACGATCTTGTCTGATTTATTGTGCAATACCTGTATGGAGGTTAATCAAGTGAAAATTCAAATGAAAAGTGATAAGATTAAAACAATGACTTTATTAATAAATTATCAAATTTTGTGGAATAAAGAATTACATTTCCAATTGTTTTTCTTAATAAATGAGAATAATGAAGATTGTTTAGATAATTGGAACTCACCAAAAATCAAAAGATCTTATGGGAGATTGTGTGAAATAATTTCATATTTTTAGAGAGATTGATGATCAGAGATGGCCAGAGAATTGAAAATAAATCTTTTTTATCCAATTTGTTGATTTGCTAAACAAGAAATTGTGCCACGTGTTTTTTTGTGGGAGAAAAAGAAACTGTGTTGATGCTGTTATCAGCAAGTTAATAGAAAAAGAAAAAAATTGGATTGAAAAAAAAATAATGTCAAGAGATGGAAAAAAAAAATAAAAAGTGTTCGAAAATTTGAAACAGAAAAAAGAAGGATGTTTTCAGTCCTTGGAATTGAGACATTGAGATCAAGCATAAAATCAAAAACAAAATATGAAGACTGTTAGAAAAAAATACATTCCTTATTGTTTGATCATAATGATTCATTATTTCTGTAAATGAATGTTCCATCAAAGAACAATGAATTAAAAAGAAAAAACGATAAATTCAGATTTCATCAATTCAATTTTATGAGTTCTTTTTTTTCTTTTTTGTTTGATCCATCAAATGTTTCCATTTTGTTGAATCCAAATGATTGCATGTTATTATCAAAATGAAAAGGTTCAAATTTTTCATTTTCATCCGACCTTAATTATTCTTTCAAAATTAAAGACTGCATTGTTAATGACAAAATGAGAGAGAATAATTGAAAATTGAAAGAATTATGCCCATGACATCAATCAACATTGATGTGGTCAATCCTTCCTTTAAGAATTCTCTGAATTTCATGAATGAGATATTCTCATTTATTCAAAAAAATTAGGGCAATCAAACCCTTCATTATATTTTCAACAACATTCATAAAAATTAAAAAATCGATGACGATTACTTTTTATTCGTTGAATTGTTGATGTTAATGGAAAATGCTTGAGAAAACATAAAACAGAAAAAAGAAATTTGATGGGAATTAAATCAACGTGAAAAAACAACAGGAATATAAAAAAGTCACGCAAGAATTTTCCAATAGGATCCAAGTGAATTCATTGAAAATTCATTCATGTTAGAGATACACAAAAACAAAATCAAAAACAAATAAAGAGCAAAATTTTCAACTCCAAAACACAAAAACAAAATATGAAAAAAACTAAAAAAATACTACACTCACACAAACACATTTAGTGATCTTGCTCCAAAGATGGTGGATACGTTGAAACAACATAATTGGCAAATGAAACAATTGTGAAATCATTTGCACTTCAACACATTCAGTTGAAGGCTTCTTCAAATTTCACCTTTGCGAAGACGAATTCCCATTGAACAGCAGATTCAAAACAAGTCATCAGGGGAAGGTGCTGTTTTCGCAATCCAAACATTTTAATCATTCAGCTCAATTCTACAAACATGCAGCAAGCAAGCAAAGAAGTATCAAAGCACCCCATTTATCCCTTTCAGCAAACCAATCACCTCATCCAATGTTGGCCTGTCATTTGGCTCGTCTGCCCACATCTTCTCCATCACCTCAACCAGATCTTCTCCTTCGATTCCTTCTGTCAGTGGTCGCACTCCATCCCTCATCATCTCCTGCGCTTCCTCCGCATCACACTCACTCAAGGGCACTTCCCCGGTTGTCATCTCATGCAGAATCAGTCCAAGTGTGAAAACAACTGCCTGTTCAATTCCATCATCTTCATATCCCATTTCTGGCTCCTTCCATCGCTTCATTTCTTCCTTCTCCTTTTCATCCTCCAATTCCTCTGTCAACACGTAGATTTCATTTTCATTTCCTTCCTCAACAAAAATCGAATATGGGCACAATTGTTTTCCCATCATTTCCACTCTTTCGTCTCCAACAGAAATCAAATGCTCAAATAGCTCTGCCACTGCCATCACCACTTCCTTCCCATCAATAACATCCATTGCTCTTGTTCCCATGGTGAAATTACCTTGCACTGAATGAATCACCGAATGCAATGTTTTGATGTTCTTTTTCTCCTTCTCTCGAAATGGCTTCTTGGCTGATATAACATTGAATGAATGCGATTGAGATACCAATGAAACAGAATCATTCTCGGACAATGGCAATGGAGATTCCAAATCTGGCAGACCATTTTCATTCAGAATTTCATTGTTCATTGACGGAGGCTCTGGAAGATCTTCATCGTTGTCAATGAGAAGAGGAATTTGGCTTGTCATCCCCTCCAGTAATGTCGATGGCATTTCACTCATCTCAAAGCTTCTTTCACTGCTTTCCCTTTTCCTTTCCATCTTCCCCATTATCTGCTCATTTTCTAATTTCTCTTTTTCAACTTTCTTTTCAATTTCCCTCAGTTTCCTTTGCTGAACCACGGCCATCACAACAATACCAAATAACAGAATTATAATAATAACAATACACCCAATAAAGGCAAATAAACTCCATTCAATTTTTTTCTCTTCTTTTGACATTATTTCATCATCTTTTGGTGGAGTAATGCTTGTATTCTTCAGAATGAATGAATGTGTTGATGAAGGAGATTTAAATGCTCCAAACAAAATAGACACGCTAACTTCGATTTCATTTCCACAACTGCTGATGAGATCTTTTCCCACACTTCCTTCGACTTCTCTTTCTGATAAAAATCCATCTGAATCAAAATCATGCTTTTCAATATCCTTCTCTTCTCCTTTTCTCTTCGCAACTGCAAATGACAGATTGCATGGAACAAGAAGCAATCCTTTGAATGTCAGCTTCATCCTGTCTGTCTCTTCTTTTGCTTCCACACTCTCCAATATAGGAATGAAGAACGATGAATCTCTATCTGAAATAATCCCATCAAAACTGCATCCATCATTCAACATCCAAAGTGAAGAGTTATCCTTCAATCCATCTCCTCCTTTCAAACTCATCACATTCAATGCTCCAGAATTTGAACAAACGATGTTTCGACGAAGAGAGGGATACTTTTCAATGAATGGATTGTTGTTCAAAAACTCTCCTTTCTCAATCGTCACATCTCCAGCAGACACTGACAATCCACCTGATGAAGCATTCATTATTGTCACATATTTCATCACCAACGAAGAATTCGCTGAGTGAACAAGTGATCCATTCCATTTGCATATTTCTTCAAAATTATTATTTCTCTCATTTTCACTTTCTTTTGAAAGAATTCCTTCAAACTCACACATTTGCATCGAAACATCTTTTGCATTGTTAATCTCCACAATGCTTCCTTTGTCGGAGAGAGAATCGCAATTTGAACAGGAACAGTTTGAAAGAATTATTTGAGCAGAAGTTGAATAAGCTGAGAAAACAGAAGCTCCTTTTGAATTCCTCGAACAGTTGTCGAATGAGGAGATTCCAATTGAAATTGAACTCGAAGACAAATCGTTTATCGCAATAACGCAACCTTCAGATAATTTCACTCCATCTGCAGATACTCCATTAAATACAACACTTCCACAATCACCAATCTCAAATACATTTGTTATTGATTCAATTAGTTCCAGTTTCACATTTGTGATTGATACATCATCTCCATTAAACAGAAACGAAGGCTTCTTGAATGAAAGCATTGATATTGAGCAGTTGTCAACATGAAGAATTCCATTTTCGATGCTCAGCAATGTTGAATTGAGAACAACAAATTCAATGCTTTCTGATTGGCCAACAGAAGAAAAATCAACAGATGAAAGAGAAAGCTGACCATTTGCTTCATGAATGATTGAATTGCCTGAATATGAAAATAACTGACCAAAATTGAATTTCACACTTTCGATCCGAACTTTCTCTGAGGTTGTGATCAGATTTCCCTCATTGGTTATTGTAGAGTTCAGATGCACCAAAGCAGCAGATGGAGATTGCAATGAGCGGATGGTCACATCAAGAACATCACACTTCCCAACAATTTCTGTTTGCCCCAAGATCAACAGCTGTGAGAACAGAGATTGAATGATGTGCTGCACTCCAAAGCTCAATGAGTGGCATGGTGTGTCCAACTCTCCACATTGCTTGCTGTCTGCGCGATTGTCTGCAATTGATGACACAAATATCGTCTCGCTCTGGTATTTCATCACCCTCAGCAGAAGATCTTCTTCCCCCACAAACGAGTCTGTTGTGGCACCCCATACTGCCTTGTCCTTCACAAATGGCGCTCTGAAATCCAGCAAGAACTGCTCATCAACAATTTGTGTATCGATTGAGTGGCATTGAACATACACATCTCTCCCTCTCAATGCGGTGTTGTCTCGGAACGTGATGTTCGAAAGCACAAAATTCAGAGGCTTCTCAGCTGTTGAGGTGCATTCAAGAAACATCCACCCACCTCTTCCTGCAGTCGAGCAGAAACACTCTGAAATCTTGCAAAATGAGCACTCTAAACATCCTCCTTCGTTCAACTCGCAAAACATCCCTCCTCCCTTTCCACACTTCAACCCTCCACATCTCTTCATCGTTGTGTTCCGAACAACCATTTTCAATGGCTCATCATTTTCATTTCGAATGATCGAGATGTTTTCTGTCGTGTCTTGGGTGACTTCTTCAAACAAACTCCACTCAATTACAATGTTTTGTTCTCCTTCATTGCTCCCTCTCTTCTCTCCAGCTGATCCCTTTGATATCCTCAATCCACTTGCTCCCTCCACCTCAATATTCTTCATCGTCAGATTTTTCGCATTCAGCACTGTTGTTGACAACACAGAAATAACATCCTGCGAAAAGCTCAACAATTGCATCGTCACCAATTCCAACACAACTGTCCCTCCATCTGCTTTGATCAGCCCATAATCTGTCAATTCTTCTCTCTCATCTCCTTTTTTGGTGAATGTGCAGTCTTTCACAGTCAACAATCCCTCACTTGAGCCAACATGCATCAAAACATTCACTCCACTTGCAAATGAAGAAGGAATCACAAACTTTATCAGCTCGAAATTGGTAATGCCACAAATCTTCATTGCTGCTCCTCCTGCTCCTTCAAGCGATGAGACACATTCCAATGAGCACATGCTGCTCTCATCCGATTTCACTGATATTCCACTCACATCAACACTCTTCTGCAGATACCCTTTTCCAATGATGCTGACATTCCTTTCATTTCCTTCTGGCAATCGATCCAACGAATGATCCATCGACAGACACGGATAATCTGAGAATCCACACACACACACATCACAACCTTCGCTCCCAATAAATATCTCTGACCCAATCGCTCGCCAGAAATTGACCAGTGGAATGGCATTCGTTGTGTAATTCCCATCAAAGCCTCTCATCGAATCCAACGAAATATCTGCCAGATGCCCAGATACAAATGGAAGCGAGGTGTTTGTGATGCTTCTCGTTAAGTTGGATGATTCAACAAACAGGTCATTTCCATATTTCGCAATATTTGGCTTATCTGCCTCAAAAACAGGGGATGAAATCACAAACGAAGCGTAATCATCGATCAACTTCAGTGCCATCCCTCCCCCAAACCCAATCTTCCGTTCTTCTGCTGGTGCTGTGCATCCTGTGAATGTGCATGAAATTACATTCATTTGAATGCTCCCTTTCAGCTGAGTATCAATGGCCCCTCCTCTGCTTTCATCAGCCTGCACAGAACACCCATCAAATGAACATTCTTCAACATTTATTTGTGTGTTTGTATTTTCATCATTGCTGTTGTCAATGCTCACACACCCTCCACTTCCAGCTGCTCTTTCGATTTTTGTAAAACTGCTATTCGTCATGTTCAACCACAGAGTGTTCATCAACTCGCTATTTATGCTGCTTCCCCTCAACGAAATCAGCGGATTTCTCCTCAAATCAACCGATGAAGCTGAGAATGTGTCGATGGCTAAGATCCCTGACTCAACAGACAAGAACAGAAATGTCAATTCTGATGATAAATTTTGAAGGGAAAGAGAACATTGAGACAGAGTCATTGATGATGAAGATGACGAAATGAAAGTGGAATGAAGAGGAAGGGAAGATGGAAGATAGAAGATGAGTTTTGATAATTCTGTCTCAACACTTGCTGAAATCATCGCTGAATTAGATGTTGAACTTGAATCAGAGACTGTCCAACCACTCTGATCATTGCTTCCTCGGATTTCATGTTTCTGTTCACCAAATTCCAATTCATCGCTCATCTGAATCATTCCATTCACAACAACTTTCTTTTCTCCTGCTTGACGAGTGAGGGAGTGCTTCATTGTCAAACAAGGGAATTGGACAATTCCACAGTGTGAGTGATTGGATGCCTCAGAATTGCTCACATATATTTCTTCTGGGGTGGGGAGGAGATAGATGCACAGAGGAATGGCCACACTGTTGTTTCCATTGTCATATCCTCTCACCTTCTGAACAGAATCCAATGAATCTGTCACATATGTGATTTTTTCCGATTTTGCTGTTTCTTCCAGATTGGGTGAAATGGCAAAGATATCATTCCCCCATTTGGCAGTGTTTGTGCCAAATGAAGAAGAAATCAGAAAATTGGGATTTTCATTCAACAATCGAAGAAGGATTCCTCCCCCAAATCCATTGGAAGAAGAGCAATAGCACCCATCAAAAGATCCGCCTTTCACTTTCACTTCATTTCCATTCCCAACACACAGCATCATCGATCCCCCGTCAGCTGATGTTCTGCTTCCACATCCTTCAAAAGTGCAACAATTCACATCAATATTTGCCTTGTCATTCGAAAACGATATCACTGCTGCTCCGCTCGTTGTTCTCTCAATTCCATCAAAGGCGCACTCTGAAAGTGTCAATGAAATTTCATTAGTCAAAGAAAGCGAAAACAATGAATTTGTGGAAATCGTCTTTGCCCAGTTCACATGTTCCATATGAAACACCCCATTCTGGACATTTATCAGTTCTGTCGAAAATGCTGTTTCTGCTGATTGTCCGCTCCCAAAAGATATGTTCAGTCTGCTGATCCTCATTCCTCCTGCTCCACTTATCTCAAACAGCCTTGACCCACGGTTATTCGGATGATCCGAATCATGCACAAGAACAAAGTCTCTGGCAGTCAATGTGCCTGTCGAGACTGAAAAAAGAGATATCCCAGGTGCTTCAAATTCCGTTTGGATTGTTGTGCTCATATTGCTTTGGCCATAAACAGTAAAACTGTCTGGCCCACAATCAAAACTATTTGTTTCGATTATTGTTCCCGAAAATACTTCGACATTGTGAACCAAGTCTGGAATTAGCTGAGTCAAACAATGGCTAATAGTGCTGCATGGATAAGATTCATAAATTCCACAAGCATATGTGTCGTTGCCTTTTGGTTGTAAATCAGTTGATGAGACAAATCTCACATTTCCAAAATCATTGCGAAGCCATTCACTCCGATAGGTATATGAATTAGAATTTATACAAACTCTGTATGATGTTTGACCGGTTGAATAGCAACTTGGATCAATATTATTAGATGTTGAACCATGAAGCAACATATCGTTGCCACACCTCGTGCCTGTGTTATTGTGGAAAAAACAATAATAAAACAAAACTCTTTTATTATTTGCATTCAGATACAAGCAAACTGCTCCTCCTGAAAGCGAAGAGCAATGATAAAATAAACAATTTGAGAATATAATTTGAATTGTTCCATCCCAATGCGAAATTGCACCTCCGGCAGAAGTTGAAGAATTTGACGCTTGACAAAATTTGAAGAATGAGTTAATTACGCATTTTTTTTGCTTTTGAGCAGTTTCTTGATAAAATCCAATTCCTCCTCCGTCATTGGTAGCAGAACAGTTATTAAATAAGCAATCGTCAACCATTGGCTGAACATAAATTGTTTCAAACTGAATCCCTCCTCCACCCCAATCTGAAGAACCATATGCAACACATTGATCAAATGTTGAATGATGCACAACGCATTCAGCTATTCTTTGAGCATATATTCCTCCACCTCTTGTCGAGGAAGCACTGCATCTTGTGAACGAAGAATTCTCAACTGTGAGAATGGCACTTGCATTGTCATGCACATAAAGAGCTCCTCCTTGTGGTGCTGTGCAATCAGTCCATTCACACAATGAAAAGAATTGACTCTCAGTTGAATTAATTTGTCCTTTTTTCTCGAGATCATTCATTTCTCTTTTCCCAAAGTTTATTGTTGTGTTTTTGCAGATGAATTCCTGTGAAGAATATGATCCACTCGAAATCCCTCCTTCAAATGCATTCACACACGAATAAGCAAGGCAATTCTCCATTGAACTTCGAAAACATGAATGTTCCACAAAATGATCGCTATTCGTGTCATATTTCACAGACATGTTCCTGAAGGCACAATTATCAATCTGTTCGCTTTTGCTCTTTCCTGATAACAGAAAATAGTCTGATGAAGAAACAGCCAGGTCTGTGATGATAGAATTTCTCAAAATAACAGAATTGGAATCATCAGATGAAAATATGAGACTGGAAGGGTTAAGACTCTCTTGGGGGATCAAAGTCATGTTTGTGAGGAAGATTGACCCGATATTCAAAAGAAACGGAAATTCCGATTTTTGGTGGGAAACACATGAATCCAACACCACATTCGATTTATCTGTAATTAGGATAAATGGGGAGGAAGAATAATCGACTGCCACATTCTTCAGTCCAACTGAAGCATTGGAAAAGCGTAAAAATGAATAAATCGCTGTGCATGTTCCTGTTTTCCATCTGTTCGTTCCTGATGCTTTTCTCCGTTCAGAAAAATAATCATTATTGCCATTTACTGGAAATTGTTCATCATTTGAGTTGCCTTGACCGAAATAAATACAGTTATATTTAAAAGTTATATTTGAAAAAATACCTTCATTCCTTAATGTGGCTGTTCCATAGATGACTTGAGATTTAAATGTTTCTACCAAAATCAGGCATGCAAAAAGGAACAAATGCACCCTCATACGTAATAAAAACAGTTTTGATTTGAAAAATAAAATATAATGAGAATGATCATTTTATCTTCAAATGATTGAATAAAGAAAAGATGAAATTGAAATACTTATTATAATATTTGAAACATATTATTAATGATGCAATGTTAAAATTATCCTATTTAACAGCTATCCAGAAAGCAACTGTTTTTTTCCATAAATAATAAAATTCCAAAAATCATAACAACTTTTTGAGAGAAAAATTTTATAAACCAAATGCAATTTTGTGCTTGCCTTATCAATGCAAAAAAATTGTTTCAACAGTAAATTGAAACAGATTATTGTTTATAATTGATTTATTGAAACATAATAATTTGGAAACAAAAGAACAAACAGTAATTTGTTTCTTTATTGTTTGTTATTCATAGAACATTTATGTTTGATCCCAATTCGCACTGAAAAAATCTGATAAACCATAGTTATGTTTTCAGATTGACTTGATTTTTTAAATACTTTTGATGAACGTGCAATCAAGGATTTCGAAGAATTCAATGATCATGCCATCTGTTGAGAAATGTATTTTTCATTTGGTTGTGGAATTGGATTCAAAGCATTTGTATGTGATAAAAAAAAGCAGTTTGCATAACCATTTGATTAGACAGTTTTGCGAACAAATATGAAAGAAATGGTTTATATGGGATAATATTTTTGCAATTATGAAAAAATTTGAAATTTGTTCCAAACTTTTTCTACAATAATTTCATTATAAATCAAGCGAAACTATGCAAATATTAACAGAAAAATCCAAAATTTGAGAATAATATTTGTTAGAGGAAAATGGAACAAAATTCATAAAGCAAAATATTTCGTCCCATAGGGTTACACTTTTACCTCTGACCCTTTTTTTTACCCCCACCCTTTTTTTTGTGGAGCTGGCTACGGCTTAACACAAGCTCGTAGCTAACGAAAAATAACAAGAAACGTTTGTTTTTTCATATTTAACTTATTCAGAAAAAATTTTTTTACGAAAATTTTTTAACTTTGACATCTCTGTATTTTTTTAATTTTATTTTTTGATCATTGAATTGATGGTCTTTCCATGAATATAACATTCTGGAAGTTTTAAGCTACACCATCATTACACCTCATATCCTTTTTATTTCTTTAGTAACTTTTCACATTTCACAAGTTTCTTTTTCACCTGTTTTCTCATTTCATCGACTTTTCGATAAAACGCAATTTTTAATTGTATAAAAGACAATTTTTTAATTTTATTAGCTGTATCTTATTTTTGACTCAATATATTATTGCAAGCTCACAAAATGTTTTGCTGAATAAATGTTACTGGCTGAAAAAATCAAAACAACCGAAATTGATGTTTTTCATTTTTCTATTTAAAATCAAATTTGAAAAACTTTTTTTTATGATTCCACATGATTAAAATATAACAATATATTAAGGATAATCTTAAAAATATTTTCAAAAATTCATCATTCCTTATGAAATTGTATTTTATCGAAAAGTCGATGAAATGAGAAAACAGGTGAAAAAGAAACTTGTGAAATGTGAAAATTAATTAAAGAAATAAAAAGGATATGAGGTGTAATGATGGTGTAGCTTAAAACTTCCAGAATGTTATATTCATGGAAAGACCATCAATTCAATGATCAAAAAATAAAATTAAAAAAATACAGAGATGTCAAAGTTAAAAAATTTTCGTAAAAAAATTTTTTCTGAATAAGTTAAATATGAAAAAACAAACGTTTCTTGTTATTTTTCGTTAGCTACGAGCTTGTGTTAAGCCGTAGCCAGCTCCACAAAAAAAAGGGTGGGGGTAAAAAAAAGGGTCAGAGGTAAAAGTGTAACCCTATTACCATTGGCCGATTGAAAAAAAAGATAAAAGGTGGAAGAGACTTAAAGAATGGAAAGTTATATGTTTGCTCATTTCTGGTTTGTGGAATGATATTTTTTTATATCATTTGTTCGTTTTGCAGGAATCTGATTTGAGAGATGGATAAACATCTGTTGAAAATTGCTTTTCTGAAAGAAGAACTGTTGAGAATTTTTGGAAAAGATGAAGTTTGTAATTATTTTCAAATATATTATTTTTTATTGTTCGAGTTCATGAACCAAATAAACTGAATGAATGAATGATATTTCCTTGACTTGGAAGAATGCCTTGCTAGAATAACTGGTTCATGTGGAAAGAATGTCAAGGCGAAAAGATTGGATTGGTGCTGGACGAAATAAATTTTTGATTCAATCAGAAGGAATTGTTAAAATTCCAAATCTCTCTATTTTCAGAAGGATCAGAAACCTTCTCAAATGGAGATGAAAAGACTTATTGAAAATGGATGATTGGAGAATATGTTGCTGAAAATGTTGTTGATGGGGGAATGACGAATTTTTTATTGAAGAAAACGAGACTTTTCAATGAGACAAAAATTAAAAATGGCTAACAAATCAAAAGGTTTGTTTTAATCTTAAAAAATAAATATTATTGAATTTTTATTGTTTTTTTTTCATGATTTTCAAAAAGTTTTGTATTTTATGACTTTGAAGAAGAAGAAAAGAGGGGAAGGATAAGGAAAAGAAGAAGAAAGATAAAACTCGAGATATGATGAAGATGCATTGCTTTGGGTTTTTGCGAAGAGTTATTTCGGAAGAAAGATTGTTTTCGAGAAAGAAGTGAAGGAAAAGCGGAAGATTTATGAATGAAAAGAATGGTTTCCAAATATTTCATGTTTTTTGTCAGAGAAAAAAAAAGATGGAGTTGAATACGTGAAAGATTGAGAAGACGTTGTTTCTGAGAACACACAAAAATGGAAGATGAAGCAAGATAATATTTGATTTTGCTGAATTTCAACCAATTTTATTTGATGTTGCTTTTGAGCAAAATTTTTCCATGCTTATCATCTCACTTTGCACAACAATCACTAATTATTTATTTGAGCTTCTTCTTCTTCTTCTTCTCTTCTTAAACATCTTCTCCAATGATTTTTAAGGAACGTTGTGTAATTCATTCTATTCAACTCTCAGTGAATACTTCTTCAAGTTTTGTCTTCTGTTTCAATTCACAAACACAAAGACAAATTTCTCATCTGTCAAGAAGAAGCGGCCAAAACAATAAGGCAATGCAATGGATATGATGTTGACACCCAATCAAAAAAGGAGGACAATTTTTTCATTTTATCATTCAGCTGTTGAATGAAGCGCAGATGAAATAAAGAAGGAATATTGGAATAATTTCAATGAAGGAATGGACGATTGAAGCGAAGGAATGCGACAGATTTCTCAATGTGACATCTCTTTTGTGAGTGGCAGAAGAGTCAAAAGGTGATGAGAGAAAGACAAAGAATTTGAAATGGAGAAGGAAACTGTCACAAAAGAATATTGGAAATGGCAAATGGAGATAGGATTATCGAGAGCAGATATTCATTTTTTTGTCACATTTGATTATTATGTGATGATACAGTTGGTGAACAATCAGTTATTCTGAAAGGAAAATTTTTGATTTGGAAATGTTGGCTTCTGGAAATGATTGAAAGAGATAATGGTTATTTCACTTTTTTTTCACTTATATTTTTGAGAGCGCCACGTTATAAGTCAGTCACCCAGCTGATCAAAATGGCACTTAATGAAATGGTGAACAAAGGTGTCAATGGGAAAATATAAAGAATTGTCATTTGGCAAATTGAAAATTATTACAAATGCAGTGAAAACACATGTTAGAAACAAGAAAGGTACAATTTAATTAAATTGAATGTTTTAAAATATAAACTTTAATGAGAATGTATTCTAAGTGTTTAATTTTTCACATCATTGTTATTCAGCAATGACGGATTCATAAGGGGATGGGATGTCTAAGTTGTGGAGGGAGTAAGAGAAGAAAGTGAAATAACCATTTTCTCTTTCAATCAAAACACAAGCGTTTTGATTACAGAGAAAACATTTATTTCACTTCCTTCTCTTATATTTTTGAGAGCACAGATAATTGGGAAGGTTTGATAATGTTAATCAGCTTGAACATGTATCCTTTTCTTCGTGTTGTTTCTTTTCCAATTCTTTTCTTCTTTGAGATCTTGTTCGGATAATGAATTCAATCTTAGCCTCGCTGATAACTGTCTGTGCAGCATTGTTTTCTTCGGTGTCCTCTGGTTCCTCAACTTTATCTGTGTATGCAATTATTGCTTGTTGTTTTTGATCTTCGCTTTTACATGTTTTCTTTGTTGGTGTTTGTTCCTCGGATTTTGAACTGGAATATGATTCGGAATCGGATTCCGCCTCAGAATCTGAATCGGATTCTGACTCATGCCCACTTTCTTCAGGTGGAAGAATAGTTGAATTGCTTCTTGCTATCACGTGGGCCAGCTTGCTTGACACATCTGATTGGACGTAATGCTTTGTGATAGTGTTGCTTCTAGGAGAGAGTCTGGCAAACTTAGCATTTTGGGCTGAGGGAATTCCTGCCATCGTTAGCGCTGTGATAGACGCATGTTTCAATGAGTAAGGCCCGAAACACCTCGGAATCCCGGCATCCTGTAACATTTCAGCTGCATAGTTACGAATCATTCTTGCAGAAAGTGTTAGATGAGTTTTCTCATCGATGAATACTGAAGTTGCATTTGGCTGAGATTCTTTGATTCTGTTCCAAAGTTCCTGTATGGAAGCTGCTGGGCATACATGCGGCTGTTCTTTTAGAAACGGGATGATAATATCTGTACGTTCTGTTGATGTTTTTAATGATGAATCAAGTTTTATTGCATCGTCTCCAATTGTTGAATTATGAAGGTTTATCCTTTCCAACTCCGTAAAGCGACAGGCGGAGAACAACATACATGTGCAAATGGCCTTTTTTGTCAATTCGTGAAAATCAAGGTTCCTGTTCTCACCTAATGATGTTATTTTCTGCAGCAGGAGTTGTGGGTTCCAGATGTCTGGTTTGTCTCTTTTCTTCCTGTTTTCTGATCTTCTGAATGATTTTAATAGCCTTTGCATGAGAGCAGATTCTCCAAGGCCTCTATTGTACAGTAATTCTGAGATAAGAGATAATGCGGCACATGTTTGTTTGAGCGTCGAAGCTTTCGTCCCTTTGTCCTTCAGGCTTATGAATATGGAAGCGCATTTTTCAACCCACTCACTCCAAGCTTCCGGTGGATCTCCATTTCTTTTATCTTCCCAAATTTCACAGAAACGCGCATAGCTATATGAATATCCTTTCCATGTGTTTTCAGCAACGCTATTTTTGCATTCATCGATAACCCTTTCGGAATATCCCTTTGAAAGAAGCATTCTCCGAAACCATTTTTCTCCTTGTGATTCTGGGGATTGATAAGGACTATTCTCATTCTGCCTGGTGGTAGGCTTGCTTCCATCCGTTTCATCCATCTTCCTTCCTTCAAAACCTGGTTCTGTTCTTTCCATCTCCATTCGCAGTGTCTCGTCATTCTTATCAGCGGTTCCCATATCTGCCCTCTCCAATCTGGAATCAGAAGAAGAACATGTGCATTTTCCTCTATCGATTTCACAATCGTTGGAACTATTAACGGAATCGGAGGATGGGCTAAAATAACGCCTCTTTGCCATGATTGCTGGAGTCCGTCTTCGTTTAGCGTGCTTCCTGGACCGCACCATCGGTCCGCTTTCGTGTTCTCGTTCGTTGCGAACGCATCCAACGTTATTTTGAGATTGAGGTTTTCCGTGATCTCGTTTGCTCTTCTTGTTTTATGGAGTAATCTCCCCCTCTTTCTAGCCTGGATAGAGCATCTGCTCTGACATTCTTCATCCCTGGCAAGTGTTGGGCTTTTATCTGAATGTGATTGTTCTGAACAAATGTCCATATTTTCATCAGCAACTTCCTGAGGCTTGTTTATGCATTCCACCGATTGATATTGAAGACCGCTGTTGTATTGTCTGATCTGATTAGCAAGCTGCAGACTTTGTTCGCTTGAAGAAGGTATCTGAAATGATTGAGTGCTCGATTGATCGCATATAATTCCCTGAAATTCGAGCTCTGGCCTTTCATCTTCCCTGGAAGCGATTGATGGAAATCGTATTTCTTGTTGTTCATCAGTAGAAAAGCTCCTACGGCTCTCTCTGATGCATCTGTCGTCAAGGTTGCTTGAGGTTGGAATATTGGGCAAAGCTGTCTCGGTTTGTTCGCATTCAGTCTCGATATCCATTTTTGAATGCTCGGAAGGATTGATGTGTTGATCCTAATCCTTCCTTTCCATACCACCTTTCTGACCATTTTGTTCAAAAGCTTGGACATCGATGGAAGATGGAGTGAAGCTTCTTTGAAAACGAAGCGAGTTCCACTCAGCTTGCCAATGAACGACGCGAAATCTCTCACTCTTGTTTGCTTGCATTTCAGTGCTAAGCACCTCCATCTGTAACATTCCGTGAGCAATTCTTTCTTTCTGCCTTTCTCCAAAGTTGCGGTGAAGTTGGATGTGTCCCATGAATATCCGAGGAATGAAAAACGATTTGATGGTTCTGTGTGGCTCTTTTCCAGGTTTGCAATTAGTCCAAGCTTTTGAAATAGACTTATAACTTCATGTGCGATTCTCTTCAGTTCTTGCTTGTCTTGATGGAGCTAGACAATGTCGTCTAAATATGCGACAGCTTTCACCTTCCATCTTTCCCGAATGAACGAAATGATTTTTCTCATAACTTTTGTGAATATTCTTGGAGAGTCCTTGAAACCGAAATGCATACTGGTGAAGCAATAAAATTCTTTGTTAAACTCGAAGCTTAGAAAAAAAGAGAAATCCTCTGATACCTTGATGAGATAGGACGCTTGGCTTGGATCCAGTGTGACTGCGAAATCCCCATTCTTTATAATTCTTTCCACAGATCGATGATCCTCTTGTTTGAAGTGCATTGTTTTTATCGCATTGTTCAACTTCCTGCAATCCACAATCTGTCTCCAGCTCCCATTCCTTTTCCTGACTGCAAATATTGGATTGACAAATCTCACTTGGTTTTTGGTGGTTTTCCTGATAATTCCAGTTTTCACTTGAACTTTGATTAACTCCGCCAAGGCTTCTCTTGTTTCTTGTGATTGCTTCGGTCTTCTGCAATTTACCTGAGAATTGATAAGGGTTTTCCGAGCTTGGGCACTCCTCCAAACCGGAACAACTCCTCTTTTGATCATCTTTTCTCATCCCACCATTTTCCATGCATTGGAAAATAACGCTGTTCTTCCACCAATTGTGAGGTTGTGTTCTATTGAGACTTTGCTTTGTCCCCGGAACTCCCTCTTGAGTAATTTCTTGGGGCGCTGCTTGTGGTGAATGATCGTTTTGAGCTGGGCGTCCGGGGCCAATCTCGAAAAAACCGATAATTCTTTGTTCCGCTTTGAAATCCCCTGGTTTGTTTCTTCCTTGCATACAAATTTGTAATACTTGCAGACCCCCATCTTTGTTTCGTGGATATCTTCTTTGATTCTTCCAAAATTTCTTTTTGTCTTTGAGTTAACAGCGATGATGAGAACTCGTCTTTCATTTTTTCTGCTTCAGAAAATCCATATCTTGCTTGTATACTAACGTGTCTGGCTTCTTTCAGTGCCTGGGCTAAAAGCAAACATGAATCTGCTATCATTTCTTTCGTCGTGTCTCCTGACTTGATTGTTGAGCATGCCGATATAAGTAACTTTATTGCTGGATAAAGGTATGTTTCTGTACGTTCCCCTGCACGATCGAGCGCGTCTTTCCAAAAAACTTTGGATCTTGTAAATGGTGGTGGAGCATTCTGAATAAATGGACTCAAATCTTCATCTTTCATAAGTGAAAGCGCTTCATAAATTTTATTTTCTGGAAGATGCATATCGTAAAGTGAAATTTCTGGTGGCTGTCCAAATATTTCCATGAAAGCTTGCTGCAAAGAAGAATCTCCTTCATCTACTTCATTTCGCGTTGGATCTGTCAGTCCATCAAGCTCCGACTGAACGCTTGATTTGGAAGCGGAATAACTCCCTGCTATTGAAGGAATTGCACTCGGAGGGCTACCAGTCAGCGGAGCTGCGCAAGGTTCGGTCGCGAGTCCGGTTCCCACGAAGATGGTCGACATGTTTTCTTTTGATCAGCGATCGTGACTGACCCATAACGTGGCGCTCTCAAAAATATAAGAGAAGGAAGTGAAATAAATGTATTCTCTGTAATCAAAACGCTTGTGTTTTGATGCGAATGAAAATCATTCGAATTAACAAAATACTCTGTTTTCTCATTTATTCACACACATTCTCCAAAAGATTCTTTCTTCTTTTATTTCACTTGAATTCCCAGTTTCCATGTTTCAGTATTCTTTTTTGAACATTCTTTTTTTTTCAAATGCAAATCATTCAAAATTGAAAAATTAAAAATAGAATATATTTTCTTCAGATATATTTTTCTATTTGCATTGTTGGAATTACAGATCTGAAATGAAGCTAAACCACAACGAACCCCATTAAAAAATCTTCCTCTTCAAAAAACACAAGGATAAGTATAACACTTTTTTATTCACATGTTCACCAAATAATCTGAGAAACATTCAGAAAGAGAATTACCAAAATCCAACTTCAAAAACAGAAGAATTTCACGACAGCTTGTGATGGAATCTTCATATCCCTCTTCTTCCATCTTTTCAAGCACTTTTCTTTTTGCTTCTTTTCTTTTCATTTTTTCCCTCTCTTCTTCCTTCTCTTCTTCCTTCTCTTCTTCCTTCTCTTCTTCCCTTTCAAAATCCTCATCTTCTTCCATTTCATATTCCTTCTCTTCTTTCAGTCTTTCTGAAATTTCCAAAAAGAATTTCAAGATATGAAATGCATATATGTCATCTAACGTTGGCCACTGAATTTCCTCCATCATAACATCAAAAGCTCCTCCTTTCAACAAGCATTCAACTTTCACAATTTTATTTCCGGCTGCTGCTTGAAAAAAATCAATGCATTCATTGTTAATTTCTCTGTGATTGTCCCTTGATGCTCGAAATAACTGAACAATGCAGCCGATAAGCTCTAAATATTCTTCATTCCAATAATAGCAGGAATATAAGATATTGAACAATGTATGGATCCATTCCTTCAAAACATGCTCTTCTTCTTTTTCTCTTTCCTCATCTTCTTTTCTCTTCCAATCCACACACTTAATCAATTCTTCCACCTCTCTTGTTACCTCTCTCACAAAATACATTTCATTCATAACCACTTCATTCAATGATCCGCTGAAAAATGACCTGTATATGAAAAATGCCCAAGCAGACTGGTATGCAAGGCGAGTGAGATTGTGATGTTCCTGGTGATGTTGGATAATCTCTTTGATTTCATCCAAGAAAAGATCTCTTTCAATTATCTATGAAATATAATTATAACATAATAAATGAACCAAAAACAATTCAATAAATCAATTAATAAGAAAATCACACGTAGCGCATCCCAACATTGCTCAAAGCCAACAATGCCATTTCCACTTCTTTTTGAGTTTTCTCGTTTTTCTCTTTGTTCAATGCAGCTTTCAGAAGACAGTCCACACAAATTGAAAGCAGTTCTGAAGAATGTTTTTCGTTTAGCAAAAGATAGCATTCACAAAGATCAGTTAGCAGCTTTTCTTTCTTTTCATCCTTTTTTTTCTCATTTTCATCAATAATCATCTTCTCAAATCTTTTGTTCAACGAAGTTACTTCAAATTCATCAATAATAACTCTTTTCAGCACTTTGCAACATCCAACGTGCTTCAACAACAACAATATATTTTTCATTGTTATTTTCTTTTCTACAATCATTGTGTAAATTCCATTGAACACTTCTGTAGTGACCACAGATTCAAGTTCTTCTTCGTCCATCTCGTCCATCACTTCATTCATTTTTTCAATTTTCTTTATCTGTTCATCCTCATCGCAAGCTTCAAGCTCTGAAAATAATTCTTCAATATAAAAGGAAAGAACCACAATCACCAGGAATTCAAATGCAACGATGGATGCACACTGTTGTATCTTTCAGTGACGCTCACAGTCTGCATTTTTGAAAATTCATTGCATTCAGAAACAACACAATTATGATCATTCACATTGAATTCGCATATGTTTGGAAAGACGACATAGATGAATTACAAAATCTCAAAAATAGTCATTAAAAATGTCACGTTCACACCATTCTTTATTGTCTTGGCACTTTTGGAAAGTGATTGTTAAGAAAAAAATGTTAAACTATATTCGGTTTGTTGTTATGGATTCAAAGATCGAAAAGTGATTTGTTTGAACTGGAATATCAATCAGCAAAATGAGTGTTGATAAATGAATTTATCCTGCAGAATTACAAACATAATCTCCCGTTGAAAAAACGGACAATGATGGTAATTCCAAGATTTTAGAAATTCAATCTGATGTATTTTGTTAATTGAAATGCCAACGTAATACAACAATTTTATTAATTATACAAAAAGACGTAGTGTTTGAGATTTATATTGTTCAATTGATTGTGAAGATATTTCCAATATCTGTCTCTTCAGAACGCGAGAATCGGACGAAATGTCTTTTTAGGGAAATCTTCGCCTTTCAGAGAGGAATTAAACAGGCAAGCATCAAGTTCCACCGACTGCCGTGGAGCATATAGATGTTAGAACAGCGTTATATTTTGAAAACATTTTTTGCGAAATAAAATTGAATTGAAAAGAAAACCAAACCTGATTTTATTTGGCAGTTCAGAAATCGATGCATAAGGAAGTTGGATGTCTTCCGGAAGGAGCCAATAAGGAATCAGTTGCTTTGACGTTTGGGCATGGTCTTGAAATAGGCTATTAAGTTTTGCTGTTACAATTTTGAATATATGAGAATCATTTCATTCAATTTGTTGAAAGAAAGAGGGAATCAGAAGATTTAACGAAAGAAGAGGAGAAGTTGAAAATGAAAGATGAATGAGAAGATTTAAAAAAAAGCACAAGAGATTGCGAAGATTCATGACATTTTTCTTTTCATTTTCCAATCTTCCTTTATATCTTCTCTCTCTCACTCATCCATCTATTTTGCACTCTACTGCTCAGAAGCTTCATCTCCATCATCATCATCATCATCATTGCAGGAGTTGTCTTCTGATTGTGCTATTGTCAGTGCACTTGGCAAATGCACCGCAGTCTTTTCCAGTGACTCAAGGAATGAGGCCAAAGTCTGTTCCACTCTGAATGCCTTCTCCTGTGCTGATGTACCTTTCACTACTTCTTGCCTCTCACGCCCACACAGCATGACAACAGACTGCCTTTGTTCCTTCTTAAGTGTTTCCTGTTTTTCGTGGTGGAAGGAAGAAAAAAAAGGAGATTGAAGGAACACTCAAGCAGAGGGAAACATGCTCAATAAGAAGAGATGACCAGCCTGGAACTTTATTTTGGCTGATCGCTATCTCTTACGCATTCCATGTATTGTCTTCTTCCTTCCAACATTTCATCCAATTCCCTCTTTCTTTTGCAACATTTTGATTATTTTTATTCTTATTCTTATTTCTTTGAATTAAAAAAATGATATTGATAATAATTGTATTTTCACTTTTTTTATTGATTTTGCACTTGATTAAGAAACAATTCCTTTTGAACAAATTGTTCTGAAACAGAAATATGTCTTTGTCAATTCTATTGATTTTTGCGACGAATAATTTCCAAAAGAAATTACAGAAAACTCAAATGAATATCTTTTCAATTCCTTTTCTTTTTTTGAAAAAGTATTTTGCATAAATTTATAGAAGAAAAACGAACAAGAATATGAAAAATCACATCTTGAATTTTCGAAATCGTAAAAAAAAATATGGAATAAATCAACTGAAAAAATTAATAAACAACAAAAATGAAGATATTTGTGGGGATGCTGAGTGGAAAAATCCTCACTCTCAACGTCGAAAACACAGACACTGTTGCATCCGCGAAGAAGAAGGTTGAAGACGAAGAAGGAATTCCGCCAGAACGACAGATTCTTGTTTTCTCAGGAGAGCAGCTTGAAGACCGAAAAACGCTTCGAGAGTGTGGGGTCTGTGAAGAATGCACACTGTATGTGGTGATTCGGAAGAAATTTGGAATGCCAATTTTGGTGAAGACAACAACAGGAAAAACCTTCACTCTGAACGTTGAGCGCACAGACACGATCGAGGCGGTGAAGCGGAAAATCCAAGACAAAGAAGGGATCCGCGCAGAGCAGCAGATACTCGTGTTCTCAGGAGCAAGACTTGAAGAGGGAAAAACGCTTCGAGACTACGGAGTTGAGAAAGAAGATATCGTTCGCCTTGTGTATAAAATATCAAAAATGCAACTTTGTTTGAAGGGAACGCATGGAAGAGATGATTACCTCAATGCTGAAAGCAAAGATGCGATTGGATGTGCGGGGCAGAAGATTGAAGACAAAGAAGGAAACTTTCCAAACCCTCGAACGCTCGCGCACGAAGGAAAAGAACTCGAAAACCAAAAAACTTCACAAGACTACAACATCGGTATTGACGGGGCTTCTGAGGTTGAAAGACAGCCCGATAGGATTCAGCTTTTTGTTACCAGAAGATCGGGAGAGCGTTTTTCAGTTGAGATGGAAGTTGATGAAACGATCCATACACTGAAAGACAAAATTCGAGGATTAACAGGCATTCCCGTAGAAAATCAAAGTCTTTATCGGTTTTGGGAATTTCTTGAAAACGAAAAGACGGTGGGGCACTACAAGATGAGCAATGGGGAGAACATCCGTCTGTTCTTGTATTGTGGGGATCTGAAGATTTTTGTGAAGACATCAGCAGAAAAGCGAGTTGCTGTTGAGGTTGAAAGCGCAGACACCATCAGATGTGTGAAGGAGAAGATTGAAATGAGCGAAGGCATTTGCGTTGAAAAGCAAAGGCTGAAATTTGGGGATGTGAATCTTGAGGATGGAAACACTCTTCATTTCTACGGGATCGAAAAGGGCGATGTTCTTTTCCTTTCGGAGGGAGATTGTCTGAGGATGTGGATATTTGTGAAGATATGGACAGGCAAAATAGCAGCTGTTGATGTGTCGAGCACAGACACGATTGGAAGAGTGAAGGAGAAAATACAAAGCAAAGAAGGGATTCCTCTGAAACAGCAAATACTCATATATGAAGGAAAGGAACTGGAAGACAGGAAAACGCTTCAAGATTACTGTGTCAAGAACGAAGATTCGCTCCACCTTGCGTTAAGGTCAGGCGACGTGACGATTTTTGTGAAGATGTCGAGTGGGAAGACCGTCACTCTTGGTGTTGATGGAACAGACAGTGTGGAATATGTGAAGCAGAAGATTCAAGGCCAAGAAGGAATTCCTTCAGAGCTGCAGAGTCTCGTCTTTGCTGGGAAAGAACTGGAAGACGGAAAATTGCTTCAAGATTACCATGTGCAGGAAGAAGACACGCTTCGACTGGCTTTGAGGCCAGCCTCAAAAATGCACATTTTTGTGAAGATTGGGAGTGGAAAAAGCATCGCTCTTGAAGTGTCGAGCACAGACACGATTGGACAAGTGAAGGAGAAGATTGCAAACAGAGAAGGAATTCCATTTGGCGAGCAGCAGGTGATGTTTGGAGGAGAGCAGCTGGAAGATGGAAGAACACTAGAAGAGTGCGGTGTTGAGAGAGAAGACACGCTTCGCGTTGTGTTCAAAGCGAAGCAAATGCGAATTTGTGTGAAGGAGATGTGTGGAAGAGATATTGGTGTTGAAGTGCTGAGCACAGACACGGTTGGAAGAGTGAAGCAGAAGATCCAGGAAAGAAGAGGAGTTCCTCGGGATCTGCAGACACTTGTCTTTGCAGGAGCACCGCTTGAAGACGAAAAGACTCTTCGGCACTACAACATCGTGGATGAAGCCGTGTTGTATCTCATGTTAAGAATTGGATTTTGATTTGAAATGGTTTTGGTTGTTTGAAGTTTCTTGTCTTTTCCAATTCATTTTATTCTCATTTTTTTGTTCATCATTTATTTTTAATTTTATTTTAACTATTTGTGGAGTTAAACATTTTCATTTCAAAAATTAGAACCTTTTCATTGTTGCTGTGAAAGATCAAAGCGGGTTTTCCTGTGAAAATGCCAAAATGATCATCCAACAAAATGGATTTATATTGTTTAATCTCAAAGTTTGTGAAACAAACCAAAATAATATGAAAATTGAAACATGAAACAAAATTGAGGAATGTGTGAATAAACCTGTTTATCTTTGAAGACACGTTCACTTGAAAATTCGCAAGCGCTAATGACAAAAATGAAAGCAAAAAGAGAGAAAAAAAGCTGAAAATGAAGGAAAAAGAATCGAAAAAACATATTTTTTGAAAGAAAAATGAATAAATAAAATTATTTTCAACAGATGAACAGGATTCATATAAACTATCACATTCTGTCGAATATTTTCACAAAGAAATGTGAATATCTTGGATTCTTCACCTCTTCCTGTAAAGAAAAAAAAATAACGTTTCTAAAAGCAGTTATTCTTTGAATGAAGCTTGACGGCTATCAGTCCAAGCATCTGTCGAACAAAATGCCTTCAAATAACTCCGCTCAGTTGCTCATCCAAGAAAGTTAAGTCAATTCCTTTTACACAAAAAAACAATGGAAGTTCAGAAAAAAGCAACTGGATTCTATTTATTTTCAATTTCTGTGCAGAAGAGGTATTTCTTCTATCAGCAAAATATGATTTGCATCCGTTCTGAAAAGGAATATTGGTCTGCTGATGAAATAGTCACATGCTATCCACAAATTGTTTTGTTTCTTAGTTCCGTTGGTGTATTTGAACAAAAATATTATTATTATCATCTTTTTCTTTTTCTTTTTCTTTTTCTTCTTCTGCCTTTTTCCCTCTCTTTGGCACAGGTGGATGAAGCGGAGTGTATTGAAATGAAGGAATCTTGTTGGTGAAGGAGATCGATAAATTCCATACTGCAAATATCACACAACTCTGCAAAAAAGCTCATCTGATTGAAATTGAATTGTGAAGTTACGCCATCATTCAATGTTCTCTTTGAATGAGAAAACAATTTGGAAGAAGGAAACCAAAAAGTCATATTGTAAAAAGGCCGAAGCCAGAAAATACCATCAGTAGCTGCCAAATCAACATTACATTTCCTCTGGCTTCTCTTAAACGTCTTTTTGTGAGAATATCACATTTGTTCTTTATTTAAATTGCCTGGTGCTTCTTCTCTTTCCGCTTCTGATCTCCTTTTCATTTTTCTTTTTTTTTTTTGGTCTTCCTCAAGTTTCTGTCTTGATCGTTGTGAAGCGACTTTTCAGTTATCATTCATCTTCCCTTCCACCAAACGAGGATGGGTCTTTTCTAATCGGTAGCATTCCGCTTATGTTCTCAGAAATAACATTGCTGAATTATTTCCTTTCTCTTCGTTTCTTCGTTTTCGCCTTTGCCTTTGCCATTCCTGGCATTGCCTCCACCATTCGCGCCTTTCATCTCTTCCATGTCCTTCTTCCCTCAGCAGCCAGTAATGACTCGTTATCTTTAATTATTCCAAATATATCTGATATGACTCCATTTCATTCATTTCATCCAATTCATCTTGCTTCATTCAGCTTCTTCTTGTCTGTCTCTTCGTCTTCGTTTCAATCGGTCTCTCAGAACAAACGCCATCCGACTTATCAATTTCACGCAATCTGCTGATTGCTCCAACACGCCTGTGAATAAATGTTCTCTGAATCTTCTGAAAAGTTTCTGTGTTTTTGACGATGTGCATTCATCACTTTTGGCATATCAACAGCTCAATGGAAGAAAAGAGTTCGTATTTGTTGACAGACACATTGAAGCAGAGGAAAAGAAAGAAGATGCGTTCAGAACTGAAAATGACGTTCTTTGTCTTCCCTCTGCAGCTGAATGCGGATGTTGAATATGAAAAGAAAAGAAGATATTTGAGTGAATGACAGAAATGAGTGATGATTGACTGCAGGAAGGTTTTGATGGTGTTGAATTTGCTTTTGATGAACAAGGAGGTTGCGACGAAGATGAAGCGGCTTTTAAAAAATGGTGATGATGTTGAAGGAGAAGGAGAAGGAGAAGGAGAAGAAGTTGATGACGTTGATGAAATTAATGGAGAAGAATTTGAAGAAGAGAACAAAGTTGAGAAGGAGAAGGAGAAGGACGAAAAAAAGAAGAAAAGAAGAAGAAGAAGAAAGAGAAAGAGAAGGAGAAGGCGAAAATTGATGATTCTTTCTTCTTTCTTCTTCTCAGCAGCTCAATCACAAAAGGAAATAACTTGAATTCCATCGATCAAATAGATAAATATAACTCTTTGCGATTTTCCCTCACTGCTGATGAAGATGATGAAGAAGGTTGTTTAAGAAGGAGGTTGATGATGCTTGAGGTGTGTTTGAAGGTGAAGAAGAAGAAATACTTTTCCTTTCAATCATGCCTTTGTCTTCTCTGAAAATATATCAATGAGTGAACATAAATCCAATTCTTTTCCTTTCTCTTCCAAAACGGTGACGGCGAATGCGGCTTGAAAGAGCTAAACTCCATAGACATGTTTCAACATAATTTGCTGTTTTCCTTTGCTTCAAAATCTTCAATGTTGTTTGTTCTTCTTTTCTTCAATTGCATTCCTATTTGTAAATAGCCTTTAACCTGATTCCGCCTCCTCATTTTCCTTTTCAATCTCTTTCTTCAAAAAGAGATCTCCCCACCAATAAAATTCCTCAGGCATTTCTTGCAAGACTTCCATTGTTCTATTTATGAAAAAATAAAAAATAAAAAAATTCATTTTTCAAAAGAAGATTCGAACAAAACAGAGATAATAGCATACCAATTGTAAATAGCATTCATTCCAGAGACCCCTTTGACTTTATAAAAATATCCATTTTCGCTCATTTCACATTTCGGCCACTCACCTTTGAACTGAAATTCCATCTCTATCTGTGAGAAAAACACTTCAAAAACCCAATCCAAATGCTCGTATAATCTTGTTTCAGGCAGCCCATCCCTTTTGTGAAAAGCGCCCATTTCGGCCAATCGAAGCAAAAACAATCATTTCTTTCAATGTATCGAAAATCCCTTCAAATCAAAATATCACAAATAATCCACCAAAAAACATACATTTATATGTGGTGCAGAACCGCAAAACTTCCATCACTCATACCTCTTCCATTCATCTGGTTCATCAATCTTCACATCATTCATTTCTATCCCAGTTGCCATTTCTCATGAAAATACAGCCAACAAAATAATATGCTCTTAATCATATGTTATTCCATCTCAGATGGTAGATATCGCTGGACGGAGAGTGACGGCTGAAATATCAGAAAATTAACAAAAATGGATGAATCATTCACAATTATTCTTAGGATCAAAAATGGATCATAAAGAAAACAAAGAAGATAATATATTTTTGTACAGTTATGTGATATTCAGTCATTGAAAAATGTCAAAAATATTTGTTGTGCCCATATTAGTTTGAAAGAAAAAAGAGAAAAGCAAACTGTTGGAGAGGCATGGTATTGGTGCTGTCGGGAATATTTTATTGTGTGTGGATAATTTGTGTTGAATGCATGTGCAATGGTGCAACAAGTGATGGTGCAGGATTTAGAGAGGAATCAGCGAAAGTTGAGAATATGAATTATACTGAAGGTACATGGCAAGAGAAGGCTGAAAATAGCAAATATGGAAATGGCATTTTATTTGATGTGCATAATGATGAAAAAAAAGAAGGGATGAGAGAGACAGAAAAACAAGAGAGAATGATGAAGAAATACACAAAACAATGGAATGATGGACGAGGAGAAATCGGGAAAGTTCAAAATTTGAATTTTTGCGATGAATGGAAAATGCGGGAAAAGGAGAGAATGTGCGATTGGAGTCAGATTGAAGGATGCCTTGTTCTGGTCAATTCATCAATGAAACTGAATTCATTGGGATTGATGGAAAAAGGTGGGGAGAGTGTGCTCAGGGCAAAAGATGGATGTTTTGTTGAGGTGAGTGGATGTGTTGTTGGAGTTGAGAGAGAGACGTCTCCCTTTGATTTTTGCGGGAGCTGTGGATTATTCACCAACATTTCTCTCAGATCATCTTCAACCTCAACTGAACAGATATTTCCTTCTCTATTTTCTTCAAAAGCATTCCAAGGTAAATTTCTTGAAAAATGTCATGTTTCTGTTTGTTCATCTCATTTCTCGTCTTTTCATATTTCATCAGCACCATTTCTCTCATCTCCCTTCATTCCTCTTATTTCACTCTCCAAATTAACCTTCTTCAACATCTCAACAGCACATGATGCATGTTCATCTCCAACAACAACGTCAACCCAAACCACATGTTTGATGAGTAGTTGCTCATTCTCATCAGTTTTTGATGTGTATGATGGAGGGATTGTTCCCTCTCTGAACAACCCTTTGGCCTCTTTCATAGCCTCGAACGCATCGTTTATTGGATGCTATCGAACAAGAAATGTTGAATGTGAAGGAACTTCAGAGATTCCATTAAAGCCAGACAGACAGAACGAAACATTCAATGGAGCTAATTCGTTTATTTGGTGTGAATGGAATGGATCGAAGGCTTCTGGAAACAAAGATGATTACACTGATGATGCTTCCAATGGTGGAGCAATTCGAATGTTTTATCTCAATTCAGGAGAACTTTCAGTTTCTCATTGTTCATTCAATGATTGCTATGCTCATTATGCTGGAGGAGGGGTCATATGCTATGGAATCAGTTCGGTTGAGATTGAACACAGTTTTTTTAATTCTTGTGAAGGACAAAATCGCTTTGGAGGAGGGGCGTTCATTTATATGATTTCATCATGTGTTCGGATCTGCGGATGTGAATTTCAGAAATGCAAAGCATATCGAGTGGGAGGAGGGCTTTATCTGGATAACTTTTATATTTCTGGATCTTCCTGTATTGGAACAGAAAATGGAGGAGGGGAGAGTGCGTGTGTGTTTGACTGCAGTTTCACTTCATGCTCATTGACAAACAATGGAGGCGGAGGGATGTATTGTCAAAATGTTCCGGCGGCATTCAAAATGAGGAGCATTCAGTTCATTTCATGTTCTGCATTGACAAGGTGGTGGAGGATTGGAACTGTATCAAAATCGAGCAACAGAACTAAATAATATAACATATTGTTATTTTTTGCTTTTTCATGAATGCAAATGCTCTGACAGCGTTCCACATGGACATGATATTGAATATGTTGATAACTACAATTCATTTTTGAATTCAGGCAATCCATTCTATGAATGCTACACCACAAACACAGATGATAAGAGGTTGTGCTATGCCTATAATTATAATGGAAGCAGTTGGATGTACAATCAAATATCAAAAAAGGATTGGCTGAAGGACAAGACGTTGTATGTTTCGGTGAATGGAAATGATTCATATGTTCTTTGTGGGGCAAATACAACAAATCCGTGTCTGACGGTGAAGAAGGCGTTTGAGATGTGTGAGGTGCAGATTAGCTTGACAATCACGCTGATGGAAGGGGATCACATAAGCGAGACAGCAACTATTGATATCGGATCAAAGAAGATTTCTGTCATCGGGAAAGGGAGGACGGAGAGTTCGATTGGAACAGGGGCACTTTCATCAACAAGAGAGCTATTTAGTGTGACGACAGGCCATCTTGGTTTATTTCACATGAAGGTTGACTGCAACTCAAATTCAAGTCCTTCGCCGAGTGTGGTTGTGGTATCTGATGGGAGTGGGTCACTCTCGTTGGAAGACGTTGTGATCACCACGAGTAAAACAGGAGACTATGTGATGTCGTCGTCAGTGTTTGTGGTGCCGCTGTCGCAGCTGTCGATGGCTGATGTGGAAATCAAAGATTTGAATATCTCAGGACCATTATTTTCTGAACCTGATCTATCATCATCTTCCTCCTCCTCGTCTGCCCTGTTTTTGACAGCTACTGTATCAGGAGAGAGCATCCTCGCGAACTTGTCTGTGAAAAATGTGAAGTTGACTGAAGGAGACGGGGTGGTTGTGGCAAAGAGTGTGAAGGCAGGAGAGACATTCGTTGTTCAGAATGTGATAATCGAGGATTGTGAGTGTGAGAATGGTAGTGGTGGAGGGATCAAGGTTGATTTATTGTATTCAACAAGCAAGTTGCGGGTTGGGACTTCTTCAGCTCCTGGAGGTGAAACAACAAAATTCAACAGATGCAAATGCAGTGAAAATGGAGGAGGGATAATGTTGTATCTGGCAGATGGATCGCGCGACTTCTCAATTTTGTCTGTTGACTTCACAGGTTGCACTGCTTCATTGGGAGGAAGTTATGTGTTTGTGAATGGGAGCGATTCTGCGAGCTGGGCAATAAGCTCTTCAACACTGAATGTCCAACATGACAGTTCAAAATTCAATGAGATTGTGGGATATGATCGGAGTGTCCCAACAATGGGACTATTCCCATTGAATGTCTTTTTGGACGCATTTCCGAATGCAGCGCATGTGGGGAAGGCGAAGGATGGGCTGGGTGGATACAACTCGTGGTTTTGTGGGTTTGCTTATTATCCGTGTGCCACCATCACTCATGCAGCGCAGGTGAAATATGCAGACGCAAACAAGAAGATCGAATTGGATTCAGGATTTGAGCTTACTGAGGCAGTTGGAATGACAGATGGTTATGAATGGGAGATTTCATGTGCGACAAAAGGGATGGAGATTGGGGTGAAAGCACCAGAGAATTTTGAGTCATCTTGTATGATTGAGGTTCAGAGCAAAAGTTCAATAAGAAACATCAAGTTTTGCGTTCCATATACTCTATCTTGTGAATCATCTCTGATTTCATCCAACTCCACACTCCTCACACTCACAGACTGTTCTGTTATTTGTTCATCAGAGAATTCCATTGGATATTGTTTTGTGAATGTAATTGGGGGAAAAGTGAAAGTGGAGGGATTGGTTATCACAGAGACCTTGACATTTGGAGAACATTCACTGATTGAGTTTGGTGAAGGAGTGGAATCAGTTGTGTTTTGTGGATGTGATGTGAACAACATTGAGAAGAGAAATGGAGATGGGGGATGGGTGAGTGGAGTGGTTGGAGCAGAAAGAGGTGAGGGAAAGAATGGGATAATTGTGATTGAGTCGTGTGTTGTGAAGGGGTGCAGTTGCCTTTGTGGAAGAGGAGGAGGGATGTGCGTTAGAGTGAAAGGGGAAGGAAGTGTTGTTGTGAATGGGAGTTGTGTGATTGATGGATGTGATGCGAAAGGTTCAGAGGGAAGTGAAGGGAGAGGGGGAGGGATGATGATTGTGATGGAGAGCAGGGATGGTTCAATGAAAATGGAACCTGGAAGAGAGGGTTTGTTTGGAGCAAATAACAAAGCTCAATATGGGAAGGATTTGTTTGTTCAATGTGAAAGAGGAGTGTTGTTGGAGTTGAATGTGAATGCAAGCTCATTTGAGTTTTTTGAGTCAGATGCAATTCCATCAGATATTCTGAAGTTGTGTGGGAGTGAGGATGGGAAAGAAGGGGAAGTGATTCCGCTGTTTGTGTATTTGTGTTCAATTGGGACAAAGTTGAGAGTTGATGGTAGTGGAGAGAGGGCGTTGGATCTCAGTCATTGTGGGTTTGAGGAGTTTGGGTGTTTGACGATTGACTATTGTGTTGAGAAGAGAGCGAGCAGCAACGTGAATGAAATCGAAGTTGTTTCGGGATCATGGATAAAGAATGAGATGAAAGTGGCGTCATTTGAAGTGAGTGTTTCAGGGAAAGAAGAAGGGATGAGGGTGATTGTAAAAGATAAAGGATCGACAGCTCAAAATAACCTTATTGAGTGCACAAAATCATTTGAGATGAGATATTTGTCACTAATGCTGAATGAAGAGATGAATGGGAAGAGAAATGGATTTATCCACTCCTCATCAGCAATCATCACAATTACTAGCTGTTCAGTCTCGTTTGGAAATGATGAAATGATTGGATACAATGTGATTTGTATTGAGGGAGGAGGGTTGGTTGTTCATGGATTTGTGATGGAAGGGGGAGTGACACTGAAGATGCATGGGAAATCGCCAATCGCAATAACAAATGGAGTGAAATTGAAGATGAATAACAGCCGAATGTGTGGAGTGGAAGTGACAGGTGGGAATGGAGGAGGATGCTTGAATGTGGAGATGGGAGTGAATGGGATTGTGAATATTGAAGAATGCAATTTGTCATCAGTGTGTTCAGGAGGGAGTGTTATGAAAGGAGGAGGGATGAAGATATCAGTGGGGAAGGGAGGGAGTTTGGAAATGAAAAATGTGAAATATTCAGGATGTGAAGTGCCAACAGAGGATGTGGAGGATGGAGGAAGAGGAATGGGAGGAGGGATGTTTGTTAAGCTGCCAGACGAGATGGTAACATTTGTGATGGAAGGAATGTCATTTGAGGGATGCGATGCCTGGAAAGGGAAGAATGTGTTTATTTCGGGATGGGATCTGAGTGAGATTGTAAATGAGGATCACCTCAAATGGGAGATGAGTTCTGAGGAGTTGAGATCGTTGGATGAACTGTGTGGATGGGAAAGGAAGACGACAGGAGAGGAGGGATATGTGATTCCACTGGTTGTGTATTTGTGGGATAATTGGAGTGGGAATGGATTTGTTTCGAGAGAGAAAGGAGGAGACTTCAGTGGGTGTGGGTATTCGGAAGCACCATGTTCATCGATTGACCACTTGATATCACTTCGATATCCAACATTTGGAGAAGGGGAAACACATATTGCCATTGTGGGGTCAGGGTTGCTGAGTCATTCCATATCATTTTCATTTTCTTCATCATCGGTTGTAGAGTTACCAAAAGTGGTGATTGAAGGGACAAAGAAAGGGACAGGGATGACGATCAGTGATGAAGACGAGAATGATTTGGATGATGGTTCAATGATATCCTCGAATGTGAGTTTGTCAATTGTGAATATGTCATTCACCAAGCCAGCCATCACAACTCATCATGAAGTGTTGATTGAATCCTCCGGAACAAACATCTTATTGACTGTTTCTGATTGTTCATTTGGTTCATTGACCGGGCTGACAGAGACAGCTGGATATTGTATGATAAGAGTGAATGGAGGGAGTGTTGTGATTGAGAGGAGTTCGTTGAGTTTAATCTCAGAGTTGAAAGGGTTGATTGCGTTCAGGCCAAGTTCAGGTGAGGTGACTGTTCAGAATGTGAACATTTCATTTGCTGGTGTGATAGAAAGGAGCCTGATTTCGATGATAGACGAGAATCAAATGAACGGAGATGAGAATACTGGTTCAAATGGCAACAGACCAGTTTTGAGGGTTGTTGGGTGTTCATTTGCCAATATCACAAACGAAGGGAATGAAGCAAATGTTATTGAAGTGGGATCATATGAGCATGGAATGGAGTGTGTGATTGATGAGTGTTCGATGTCAAGTTGCAAGAGTGGTTTGAGCAGAGAAGGAGGGGGAATGAAAGTGGTGTTGAAGAGAGGAGAATCAGTGTTGAAAGTGAATGGCAGCTCGTTTTCGATATGCAAGTGTTCGAGTGAAACAGGGTGTGGAGGAGGGCTGTTTATTGATGGATCTGACCCGAATGCGAATTATGGAAATGAAAGTCAGATTCCATCTCTGAATTTCAAGATTGTGAACGTTTTGTTCTATATGAATGAGGCATCAGAAGGGAAAGACATATTTGTCAGATGCCACTCGATTGCTCAACAGATCAACGAAACGCTGTTTGCCCTGAACTATAAGCAGGAGTCATTGAACTCAAACAACTCCATCTGTGGGAGGGATGTTGAGAGTGAGGGAGATGTTGATCTGATTCCGCTAATCACCTATTTTTATGGGCTTCAAGTGTTTGTGAACGCAACAGGAACTGATGGCAGAAGGTGTGGATCTCAAAGCAATCCATGTCTCAGTATCAACTGTGGGGTTGACCACGTTGAGCAAGGTGTAATGAATGCGATTCTGATTGATGGGGAAGGGTTTGTGACGAAGGAGTGTGTGATTGGAGATCTGGTTGTGAATTCATTGAAAAAGACACAAGCAATTGTGAGGTTGAACTCCAAGATTGAGAAATCATTTGAGAAGGATTACATCATGGAGTTTATAAATGAATGTTCAGTGGAGAGGTGCTCATTCGAGTTTGAATATTCCTTTGAGTCAACTCACAGCCACATCATGAAAGTGAAGAATGGTTCAATGGAGATACAGAAATGTGAATTCTTCTCCTCTTCAACCGCAGTTGAGTTGCAGTTGAACAGTTCAATTGTGAGCGTGGAAAGTGGAGAGCTAAAGATATCGGAAACAACATTCAGAGATATTCATTCAACAAGATCAATTCTTTCATTCCATGAAGAATCGAATGTTACAATTGATGAAACAAGCATTTTGAACATCAAATGTGAGGGAGATATTGTGAGTGTTGGAGGGAAAGCGAAAGTGGCGATGAAAGAGATGGTCATTGAAAATATGACTGTGCTGTTGGAGGGGTGTGCGATTGGGATGGATGATGCTGAACAAGAGGTGAGTGTGCTGAACTGCTCGTTTGGAAAATGTGTGAATTCAGTTGACAAGGGAATCATGATGCAGATCAGGCAGTCAAAGGATGTGAGGATTGAGATATGTGTATTTGATGGAAAAAAAGAAGATGAAATTATCAATGAAGGAAACAAGATAAAAGAAGGATTGTGCAAATGGAATGGGTCATTGGTTGATATTGAGAAAAGCAAAGTGGAGATGAGGGAAACAATCATTATGAAGAGCAAGGGAGGAGGGCTGTGGGTGAGTGGAGGGGGTATGAAGATTGAAAACAGCAAGTTTGAGAACAACAACCCCGAGATTGAAGGATATCCATCAACTCGAAGGAATGTGATTTGTGAAGGGAGTGGAGAATTGAATGTTGTGAGTGTGAAAGGGGGAGATGGATGGAAGGACAATTCTTCATTGTGGATATTGGACGAAGGATGCAAGTTGAAAGGGATTGCATCAGAAAGAGGATCATCATTTTTCATCCCCATTTTAGAAGAGGTGAAGAATTCAACTCAATTGAATGGGAATTTGGATCTAATAATTTTGGGAAAGCTGCTTCTGCCATGTGATTTGTCAGTGAAGATGAGCATGAAAAATGGGGATGAAGAAGAAATTGTGAGAAAGGAAATTGAAGAAGAAGGGTTTGTATCAGAGAATGAGATTCACACATTTATTTCATCTTCGGAATTGGAGAAAGTGAGAGAAGAGACAGGAGTGAGTGTGTGCATTCTGTTTGGGAATGCAGAATCTCCTTCATCAACAGAGCCGTTTATTGTTAAGAACATGAGTGAAAGTCAGTCAAGTGGAAATGAAAAACTTGTTGATGGAAGGAAAGAAGGAAAATCATCATGGGCTGTGATAATTGCTATCATATTTGTTGTTTTGTTTTTGATTGTACTGTTTGGATTTATTTTGTTTGCTGTTCGGTGGAGAAAGCAAAAAAGACGAACAGAAGAATTGGAAGTGATTGTGGAAGACACAGTGAGGAAGGATCCGAAACTGATTGAGATGGTGACGATGGAGCCATCACCTGAGGAGCAGTGGAGGAGAGCTGAAAGAGAAGCAGAAAAAAAGAACGATGAGAGGATCAAGAAGAGAATGTGTGAGAAAAGCTTGGAACATTCTGAATCATCTGAGCATTTGCTGAGTGAGAGTGGATCGACTGAATATATTTTTGGGAGAGACTCAGACAAGATCCCTGAATGGGCACTGGAGAAGGTTGAAGATGAGGAAGAGGTGAGAAAGAGAACTCCATCACCATCCACTTCCACCACTTCGACAACAGATTCTGATTCGACATTTGTTCGTGGGGAGGATCTGTGTCCAACCACTTCATCGATGTCGAATCTTGTGGATGCAATGGCCTGTTCATCTCCACATGAGAAGCTTATTGTGGATTTGAGAGATTCACTGTTCATGCTGTTGCATGGAAAGAACAAGACAAAAGAGATGGCGATAGGCACTCTTCAGGAGAGGGAGCAAACAGCTGCGCAGATCCTGTTCTGGGTGGCAAATCTTGCACTTCACTCGTTTGACGAGATGGAGAATCCACTGCAATCGCTGGGCAGTCTGAGTCCGCACATTGTGCTGTTCTCAGAACATATGGTCATCTGCATTGTGATGCACTCTGACTTCTCTTCTGATGATGATTCTGACTCATCATCGATCTCTTCGTCGACTGTTGTGACATCTGCCAGTGATGATAGCGAAGACTCTCCACCTCCTTCATCTGCCTTTGAAGACGACGACGATATAAGAAAAGAATGTCTGAGGTGGAAAGCACCAGAGCTGAAGATGAACAAGAAGATGGGAGCGACAAAGGAATCTGTGGCATTCTCGATTGGGATGATGCTGTGGGAATGTCTGACACTGGAGATTCCGTTTGGGGAGTATGAAGCAGAGGTGGCAGGGCAGAAGATAGTGAATCACGAACGACCAAACATGTCAGCTGTGAAGGAATCGAATTTCTTTGAAATCATCCGAGCTTGCCTGTCTGCTCAGCCAGAAGACAGACTGAGCTTGGCAGGGCTGAAGCGAGAGTTCATCCAGCGGTTTCCTGCAGGAGCAGCAATTCTGACGATGTCAGATGCGATTGATCTGGAGGAGAGAACAGAAGATGGGGAGCAAAGCACAAGTGCGAATTCTTCAGATATCACAGGAACTTTGCTGACTGAAAAGTGAATGTGGAGTTGATGATTGACATGCTTTGGATATGCTTTTATTTCACAAATATGTGAATAATGGTGTTTTTTTATTTTGACTCTATTCAGCAATTCGACTTGTTTGTCTTCTTCTTTTTGTTTCCATGAATTGTTATGTTTGGATCAATTTCAAACATTAATTGCTTCAAAAGCAGAATTGGTCTGCTTGTCATATGTTGTGTTTATGTATTTGTATTTATTCGCTATGTATGTATTTCTCATGTTGTTTCAGTTCACATCCTGAACACAAACTCATTTTTTATTTTATCTCTATTTCGAACTTTCAGTTCAATCTTTTCTTTTTGGAACATGTATTGTGATTTCACATTCTGTTTGGATTATGAGAGACTTCGATTTGTGTTGTTTGTCCATTTTTTCACAAATGTTATTCTTTTTTTGTTTTTCACAAATGAGCTTTTTATTTGTTGGAAGCTGCTGGGAAGAGAATGCGAGCAGGAGGATGTGGCAGTTTGAGATAAAGAAGGAGTTGTTTTCGCACTTTCCAGAGAATGCAATTGTGATGACAGCCTCAGATGCAATTGCATATGCTGAGAGCTCAGAAAGTGAGTCAGATGGTGAAAAGGAAGGGACAATCATTCAATTAATAACAACAACAAATACAACCATCACTTCTTCAACTTCTGCAACGACTTCAACAGCAACAGTAACAACAGCATCAAAAATGGGAGAAAATGCAAATAGAGGATGAATTGTTCGATGGATTTGTGAAAAGAAACAGATTCGTTTTTTATCTGTATGATACAAATGATAGATCGCACCAATCACAAATGAGAAAGGAAGATAATAATTGTATATTCGTTTGCATGTATTTGTATGTATCTTTATTAATTACATGTTCATTAATATTTTTATGGAAAAAATTAATTTAAACATTCTTCTTTTTTTCTTCCCTTCTAATGTCTTTATGCAGTGTTTTCCCACTTCATATTTTTATGGGTTTCAAATGAAATAATATTGGAAAATTGAAAGAAAAATAATTATGAATATTTTTCTTTTGAAAAGGAATATATATTGAATGAATAATCTCGATGCTTTGTCGAAGCAAAAAATCTCATCAATTGTCCATTTTTGATACTCATTCAAAAGATAATATATTGTTTGATTAATATTCTCTGAATGAAAGAATTCTAATTGTGAGTGACGTAGAAAGAACGAACAATGTGATAAATGTTTGAAGAAATCTGTTTTTAACAAAAAAAAATATGAAAAATAAACAATATCAATTTTGATGTAATTCTAATATCATATTTATAAAATATACTGATGAACTTTTCACAATCTCCATCACCTCAATAACCCTCATAATCATTTAAAACGCTTTTTCATCTGAAGCACCATTACATATCTGTTTTATGCATCTTTGGCAATAATTATTTTTTGGTTTAATCCCATTTACAATTTGATAATATTTATTTTTCTAATGATTTCAACTTCATGAGAAAACGTTTCCGCACAATGACATATGAACATGAAACAATGAAATGACAAATAAAAACATTGCTTTATGTTTCAAATCTGTTAAAGTGAATACCATTAAGTTCCATAATACCGAAAATATTGTCTTACCGATTCTCACTTCAAAAAGGAATATTTTTGATCATTCAAATGTGATGATCTCAACATCCATTATGACAAACTTGAAAAGATTAAACTTTTTTTTTCTTGTAATATTTTCTTTAAAATGCAAGTGCAAAGATATATGGTGTGAAAGCTGATGTTCTCATGTTGCTTTGAGTTCATGTTTTGCTCTGATTTCTTCAATTCAATCATATTCAAATTCAATTTTAATGGCTTTTGAATGTTGTTTTCTGGATGTCATATTTTGTAAAAAAATACAGGAGACAGACAACACAAAAAAGTTCAATGGTGTGCAATAGCAGTTGCATATGAATTCTTGCAAATAATGATCTTTTCAAAATTTTTAAAGAATTGTTTGACGAACTTGAAGATTACAATGAAGAAGAACAGAAACAGAAAATCCTTAAATTGAATGAATTGATAGAGGAAATGGACAAAGGAGAATTTTATTATGTTTTCGCAAGAGAACTGTTTGATAGAATAAAAATTATGATTGAAGATGTGAAACTTTCAATGGGAAATACAATCTTGATGCTGAAACATGTTGGATATTGCGTTGTGCTGAAATTTATGCATATTTGGATCTTTGCAGAATCTTCTTTGAACGAAAGATTTGAGAAGATGATTGTTGAAGAACAGAAAAAAGAAAAAATAAATGAAAAGCTTCTGATTGATCTTTGTGAATGCTATCTTTTTCTTTGCATATATTTTTCACCCCAATTGTTATCAATCTGTGTTCCTTGTCTTCTGAGATTTGTGTCGAACAAAGAGGAAAATGAGGAAGCTGAAGAGGATGTGGAAATGGCTTTGCTTGCGTTGAGCAACATTGGGCAGTATAAGGTTTTGTTTATTGATTTCTTGAATTGTTTTCCGACCATTTATTGAAACTTTTGTTATTTCTTATAAGGAAATGGAACAAGGGTTGTATTTGAATGAAATTTTAGAGATCATCAAACATCATCAGGAACATTGCAACCTAACACGACTTGGATTTCAGTCTGCTTGGCAGTTTTTGATCAACAGATTGGAAAGTGGAAAAGAATTAGAAGTTGTTATTGTGAATGAGCTGCATTTTGCGAGGGAAGTTAAAAGAGAATTGGTAGAGCTTTCAAAATTTATGGATTGGACAGTTCAATATGAGAAAAAAGAAAAAGAAACGAAAGAAGAGCTTGTTTTGTTGAAATGGTTCTTAACATTGGACACTTTCTTTGATTCGTGCAAGTTGTGGAATGATGAATGTTCCGGACTGATCGAAAGCGTTGTGCAGGTGTTTCAATTAGCAAAGGATAATCGCAGAGAAATCAGCAATCAATGTATCTTTTTATTTAAAAGAGCAGTTAGAAGCAGATCTGTGGAAGTTAATTGCTTGCTGAAAGGAGGGGCTGTTGATGCTGTTTTGGAGGTGATCCAGAATCAATCATTGAATAACGTGGTAAAATTTTCTTGTTTTGAGTTCTTTATTAATATTTCAGTAAGATTGGAAGAAAAAAAGGAAGACAAAAGGAAAGAAGAAGAGGATGATGAAATGGACGAAGTGAAAAGAAAACTGTTGAAAAGAAAAATGTTTGAAAAGATGGAAGAAGAAGGATATGAAGATGCAGTCACAAGTTTTCGTGAAGTATTTCATCTTTTCAAGAGAAGGTTTATGTGACACTTTTGCGTATATTCTGACTTGATGCTTTATGAATGAGGAAAATTATGAAATGCAATATATTTTATTTCATTTAAATAAATATCTTTTCATTAGGAAATTTACAACTCTTCGAAAAGACATATGAATCTTTTTTCCCCATGTAATTTCTGTTTTATCTTTTTTTAGGCATATTCACCATTCATTATGCAAACTCGAAAAAAATGCATTCCTATTCGACATTTTCATTTTGATAAAAATGTTAATAATTTTTATAAATTTGAAATGCAAAAATAAAATAAGTTTCGATACAAGATTTTTCTTTGTACGTTGAAATATTTTTTTTGAATTTTTTTTAACTTTTTTTTCAATCTATTCAAAAAGCGAACATCGGATTTAATGAACACGTTTATATAATAATCACTTCACACTTGTGTAATATTAGTTTGTCTTCTTTTCCAAATTTTTTCATTAAACTCACGTTGTCAAATAATAATTGATTTATTGACCCATATTTCTGAAGAGTTAAACGTTTTTAATTCTTGATGGTTTGTTTTATTGTAATACGGGATATGAGTTTTCGTGCATATTTTTTTAAATTTCAAAATTGCTTTCTCTTCCTCCTTCAGTCGACTTCACGAACGGGCACTCGTTTTTCGGGAGGTATAAAAAATGATGGAAAGGTTGTTGTTCTTACAAGAGCAGAATTAGCGAGAATGAAGGTTGCACAAATTATCTTCATTTTCTTAATAGTGTTCTTCTTTTTCATATTATTTATTAGGGTCTTGCCGGGTTAGATGCTGAAGAAAAGGAAAAAACTAGACAATTTAAACTTCAAGCAACACAGCAACAGATGCTCGCGTCCCAACGAAGAAAGCAATTAATACTTGATAGGGAAAAGGAACGACAAAGCAAAACTGAGCTTTCAGACATTGATGCTCTGCACAAAATTGAGCATGATCAACTTGTTGCAGCTGCTGAAGAGCAGAAAGATGAAGAACTTGACGAAGCAAAATATATGGATAGTTTGATGCAATATGCTCGTACTGTTGGAGTTAGAGATAAACAACGGGAAGAAAAACGCATGGCAAAACAAAAAGAAAGAGAAGAGGAGATGGCTTGGGCGCGCTTGATGGAAGAAGAGCGAGTTCGAGAATTGGAAAAAAGAGAAGCAGAAGAGAGAGCAAAGGCTATTGAAAGAAGAGAAGGAGCAAAAGTTGTTGTACAACAAATCCAGGAAAGAAAAATGGAGAAAGAAAGGCAAAGAGATGAAATTGAAAGGGAAGGAGAAGCCAGACTTAGGGATATGGAGCGGCAAAGACAAGAAGAGATAGAGCAGCAAAAAATAAAAGCAGCAAAGAGCAGGTTATTAATTTCATTGTAATTATTTTTTTTTAATAGGAATTCATTTTTATATTGTTTTAACTGGGAATTATATGATTTAATGAAATGAATATATTTATATATATATATATATTGCATTTCAACAATACTTCGTGTGATGTGTGTTATTAGAGCGCTTCAAGAAGAGATTGTGAAGGAGAACATCCGATTCCAGGAGACGAAAAAACGGCAAATTGAGTTGGATCACTTGGAAGATTTGAAAGTTGTTGAATATCAAAAAGCAAAAGCGGTTTGTTTATAAATATAGAAAAGAAAAAGAAGAAAAAGAAGAAAAAGAAGAAAAAGAAGAAAAAGAAGAAAAAGAAGAAAAAGAAGAAAAAGAAGAAAAAGAAGAAAAAGAAAAATAATTATAGAATTATTGTGATTTTCTCTTATTTTATTATTATTATTATTATTATTATTATTATTATTATTATTATTATTATTATTATTATTATTATTATTATTATATATTTTTAATATTTCCTTTCTTTCTTTATTTATTTTTATTTATCTATCTCTCTTTTATATCTCTTTTGTCTCATCTTTCTTTATAATTTTCTTTTTTTTTTTTTTTAATATTTTTATTTCTCTTCTCTTCCTCTTTCTCTTCCTCTTTTTCTCTCTCTCTTTCTCTTTCTCTTTCTCTCTCTCTCTCTCTCTCTCTTTCTCATTTCAGGAGCGAGAAGCAGCATACGAGGCCGAGCAGCTGAGGAAGAAGAAAGAAAGGGAGTTAGAGACAGCCAGGTTGAGGGCGATGCAGGAGAAGATGATCGACGAGCAGGCCATCAAAGACCAGCTGAATGCGAAGAGGGCAACTGAGGCTGAGGAAAGGGCATGGAGGAAGAAGCAGAAAGTGTGTTGGAGGAGGGAGAAGGGGGAGAAGAGAGAGAGAGAGAGAGAGAGAGAGAAAGAGAGAAAGAGAGAGAGAAGAAGAAGAAGGGGTGAATAAAAAAGAGAAGAGAAAGATGGGTTGATATTTGTGAAGATATTTATTTATTTCTATATATATTTTAGATTCGAAGAATAATTATTATTATTACATAACAACGTTAATATATTGTTTTTTCTTTCTTTCTTTTATTTATTTATTTTTTCTTTTTTCTTTTTTTCTTTTTCTTTTTCTTTTTCTTTTTCTTTTTCTTTTTCTTTTTCTTTTTCTTTTTACAGGAAGAAGCGGAGAAACGGGCGCGAATGGAGCGAGAGACGAAAGAAGCGCGCGATTTGCAGGTGATGGCGAAGAAGATACTGCTGGAAGACGCAGAAAAAAGAGAAAGAGAAGAATTTGAGCGGAATTTGGAGGTCGAAAAAGCAGAGAGCGAGAAGGAGAGGACGATGATCAGGACAAGGGCGTTTAAGTCACAGGAGCATCTGAGCGGATTGAAGGTGTGGAGAAGGAGAAGAGGAGAAGGGGAGGAGAGGAGGAGAGGAGGAGAGGAGGAGAGGAAGAGGAAAAGAGGAGAAGAGAGGGAGAGGGGGAGGAAGAGGGAAAAAATGAATTTTGAGTGAAATTTTTTATTCTCTCAAAAATTTTTGAGAAAAAAATGCTAATTGTGAGAAAGTTAAGTATTTTTTAGCAAAGAGACAACAATTTTATAATTCTTATTTATTCAAAATTCTCTTTATTTATTTATTTATTTAACCTTTCTCTTTCTCTTTCTTCACTTTTCCTTCCCATTCATCTCTTTCTCTTGCTCTCTCTATCTCTATCTCTTTCTCTTTCTCTCTTTCTCTCTTTCTCTCTTTCTCTCTTTCTCTCTTTCTCTCTTTCTCTCTTTCTCTTTCTTCTCTTTCATTTTCCTTCTTTCTCTTTCCTTCTTTCCATCGTTCTTCTTCTTCCTTCTCTTTCTATTTCCATTCCTCTTTCTCTCTTCTTCTTCTTCTTCTCTTTCTTTCTTTCTCTTTTTTCTTCCTTTTTCTTCCTTTTTCTTTTTTCCTTCTCTTTTCCTCTTCTTCCTTCTCTTCTCTCTCTTCTCTTCTTTCTCTTCCACATAAACAGGAGCAAATCGAAGCCCGGCGTCAAGAAGCACGTGACAAAAGAGACGCTGAGCTGAGAGAAGGAGAAACACTGCGCCGTGCAGAAGCAGAGAGAAAACAAAGATTAGAGCGATTGAAGGCAAAGAAACTGGCTGAGTTGAGACAGGAAAATATTCCTGAAAAGTATATTGTGGATCTGGAGAAGATGAAGGTCTAATATTTTGGTAAGTTTTAAAAAAATAAAATATTAAAAAATTAATAAAAATAAAATAAAAATAAAAATGAACAACGAAAACAGTACATTTTTTATGTTTCATTTGCATTTTAATTTTTATTTGTTCTTGTGAAGAGTTTATATTCTTTTAGATTCATACTCTAATGGATAAAAGTATTGTTCATTTATTTCTCACATCCCAGTTTTTTTCTTAACAGCTTTCTCTTGCTTTTATCTTTTCATGTCACCCACTTACTCTTTCTCAAAAGCATTTTTAATCTTTTCTATTCACTTTTTATGAGTCATTTTTAAAAGATGTTTTAAATTAAATTTCATCACAAGCTGTTAAGGGTTGCGATCATTAATAATTTGCTTTCTATTTGATAATATAAGCAATTCGATGAGTAGCAACCAGTCTCTTAATTCCTCTTTAAACGGAACTCAAGACTCAAGGACTAAAAATGTTTATCTTTTCTTTGAAAACTTATAACAAGCATTAATAATATTTCAAAAAATTTCGATGTTCATTTCAATGATTGGATCATTTTTTGACTATTATCGTATTCTTTTATATTGATTTATAGTACGAGAAAAGGTATTATGCAACTCTTTTCTTTATTCTAGATTTTAACACACAATTATAAATTTCTTCATTCAGTCCAATCAAAAAGACACCAGACAAGCTTACACCCCAATCTCGAAAGACATTTATTTCTCTGCAGCTCGAAGAACAAGCTAAGCCACGTTTGCAAAAATAATTTTGCAATTTAATCATTTTTTGTTTTCAGCTCAAAAAGACAGAATTTACGGTGACATTTCGAGATTATCTTATTATTGTTTTGGGCGTGAAAATACTGAACCTCCAAAAGGAAAGCAAGCGATAAGTGAAAAAGCAAAACTTGAAACAAAAAAAGCAAAAAGTTCGCCTCAAAATGTGACAAGCTCTTCCAAGAATATCAAAGGTTCAACACTAAATGCAAAAGGTTCACCCCAAAAGCAAATATTAACAGCAAAGCAAGAAAAAGGAATGTTCAAATTGGATAGCAAGTTGGACCGCGCTTACCCACCTTTGTTGTTGAAAGAAAAAGGAAAAGCTTCAATGATGAAAGAAGAGATTGAAATGATAAAAAAGGAATATGAAATGCTTTCGATTGTTATCAATAGAGAATCGCGGCGGATGGCTGAGATGAAAGCAGGAGTTGACATACGTGTCAAAATGAAAGAAAGAGCGAAAGGAAGCGAAAATCGAAAGGGGGAGGCGAATGAAGAGCAGGGCAGTTTGTTTTGGGATGGATCAGTTATTCTGGTTCCTACGGTGTCTGTGGCAAGCGATAGGAACAAAATAAATATGGAGGTTAAGATCTATTTTTGTAATTTTTTATGCCATTTTATCTTTTTGTTAAACTTTGTCAAATTTCTTTATTGAAATATGTTTTTATTATAATATTCAAAATAAAACGTTAAATATCTATTTTTAATTTTATTTCCCTTTCTTCCCCTTCTCCTTCCTCTCCCCTCTTCTTATAACAAAAAAAAAAATAATTTTTTTTTTTTTTTTCTCTTCAGGACGACTCAATCGGTATCTGCTCCACAGGAATGCAGCCAATAGAAGCAGCTGTTTGTGTCTTTGATGGCCATTCGTCTGACCAAAAAAGCGGGAAAAAAGCATCACAATTAGCGAGAAATAACTGCATTCCATTGCTTTTGCAGCAGTTTGAGAAGGAAGAGAAGGAAGAGAAGAAAGAGAAGAAAGAGAAGAAAGAGAAGAAAGAGAAGAAAGAAGAGAAAGAGGAGGAAGAGGAGGAAGATGGAAATAATAAGAAAGCTGCTGTGTCGGCTTTCCAGAACATGTTTACGGTGTGACATTATATTTAAACATGGATTATTTTTTTTTTAATATTTTCTTTTTATATATTTTCTTTCTTTTTATTTTTCCTATTTTTTTTTCCTTTTCTTTCTTTTCTTTCTTTTCTTTCTTTCACTAATTCATTCATATTCCTTCTATGTCTTTTTTTTTTTGAACCAATGTAATTGTTTATGTATTTATTTACTTGTTCTAATTAAACAAATAAAATTATTTGATAATTTTTTATTTATTTATTTAATTTTTTTCATTAATATTTTTTCATTTTTTATTTTCACAGGAAATCGAGCAACTAATGCAAGAAACCTCACGTGATGTGTTTTTCAATGCCGGAACAACCGCAAGCATTGCTGCTATCCACAACACCTCCACATCATCATCTTCTTCTTCTTCTTCTTCTTCTTCTCTTTACTCTCTAAATAATGCTGGCGTTCCTGTTCTAATTAGGCCCTTGAAGAATTCTTCTGCTAATTCTTCTTCTTCCTCCTCTTCTTCCTCTTCTTCTTCTTCCTCCTCCTCCTCCTCCTCTTCTCCTCTTTCTCCTTCATCCAATGAACCTTCAACTTTAGCAGAGAAATCTGAATCTTTATCACAATCGCAATCACAAACACCACAAACTCAAATAAATTCTAATAATAATAATAATAATAGCAATTATAGCAATAACGAAAATTCTTCTTCTTCCTCTTCCTCTTCCTCCTCTTCCTCCTCTTCCTCCTCTTCCTCCTCTTCCTCTTCAAATGATTGCCTTTCTTCTTTTCGCGATGTGATTGTCACTCCAATCGAATCAAAAGAACTGCTCTTCGCAAACGTCGGAGATTCTGAAGCTTTTCTATTGTTTGTTTATTTTTATTTTATTTTATTTTATTTTTCATTTTCTTTTATCTTTTTCTTTACTTTTTCTTTACTTTTTCTTTTACCCTTTTCTTTTCTTTTCTTTATTCCTTTCTTTATTCCTTTCTTTATTCCTTTCTCTCCTCCTCCTCTTCTTCTTCTTCTTCTTTAATTTTTAATTTTTTTTTATTTTCATTTTCTTTCCCTCTTTCCCTTCCTTCTCCTCCTCCTCCTCTTCCTCCAGTTCCTCTGATCCAACATACCCTCCACTTGAAATGAGTGAGTTTCATCATTCATCAAACACAGATGAAAAACAACGTTGTGTCAACAGCGGTGCTATTGTTGGCGAAGACGACGGATCTATCATGGCCAACAGAATAAACGGTATTATATTATTGCATTTCTTTCTCTCTTTTTTTTTGAATGTGTTATTTTTTTTTTTTTTTGTTTTGTTTTGTTTTATTTTTCTTTCTTTCTTTCTCTTTCTCTTTCTCTTTCTCTTTCTCTTTCTCTTTCTCTTTCTCCAGGCCTCCACATCACCCGCTCCCTAGGCGATTTCTCTTCTCCACAGACAATCAGCACCCCTTTTGTTAGTCGCCTTGCTCTGACTCCCTTCACTGGCTTTGGAAAAGCACTGAAAAAACTGCTAATTCAGAGAAAAAAAGAACACGAAGCAGCATTGTGGGATTTCCAGAAGAGGAAAGAGGAGAGGAAAGAGAGAGAGAAAGAGAAGAAAGAAGAAGAAAGAAGAAGGAAAAGAGAGGAAGAAATGACAGGGGTGGTGAAAACAAAGGCAAAAGTGAGGAAGGGGATGATGGGAATAACAATGAAGGTGAAGGGAAGAAGAGGAGAAGGAGGAGAAGGAGAAGAGGAGGAAGACGATGTGGAAGCAGATGAGCTGGATGAAGAAGGCACAGACAGATTGATTCCACCTCCTCTGTGGGTGGTGGTGGCGACTGATGGGGTATGGATTGGTTAAATGAATGAGTTTTTTGATTGTTATTTTAATTTTTTATTTTGTTTATTTTTATTTATTTTTTATTAATTTATTTTTCATTTTTTATTCTTCTTCTTCTTCTTCTTCTTCTTTATTTTTTTTTTCCTATTTTTTTCTATTTCTATCTGTTTATTTATTCTTATCTAACCCCCCTTCCCAACAAATCCAAAAACCAAAATCAAAATTAATTAAATAATTTAATTTAATTTAATTATTTCCTTCTTCAGTTGTGGGACGTGATTTCACCCGAAGAATGTCAAATGCTCATTTCAAAGCGGATAAATGTGAGTGTCGTATCAACCTCACCTCACCTCGCCACTCACAAAAAGCATCCAATGAACGAGAAAGATGGCAAAGAAAAAGAATTTTCTAGTTCTTCTTCTTCTTCTTCTTCTTCAATAAAATCTTCTTCTAAATCACCAAAATCTTCTTCTTCTTCCTCTTCTTCTTCTTCTTCCTCTTCCTCTTCTCTCTCTTCTTCTTCCTCTAAATCTTTCTCTTCTCCTTCTCCTCGCATCACCATCTTCACTGAAGAGCTGGTCACACAGGCTAAAGCACACCCAGATCAATACAAAGACATCGATGCCATTCTCACAAAGGAAGAAATCGCAATTCTTCATTCGTCACAAAAGGAAGGAGGAGGAGGAGGAGGGAATAATTCTTCTTCTTCTTCTTCTTCTTCTTCTCCCTCTTCTTCTTCACAAAGCCAACAATATGGAGCAAATGGAAATAAATCAGGAGGTTTGCGAATTGTTGATCAATCTTCTGTTCCACAGCCATTGAGAGCATCAGCAGCAGCAGCAATGGCAAATATGTTGGCACAACAGAAGGAGAAAGAGGAGAAAGAGAAAGAAGAGAAGGAGAAAGAGAAAGAGAAAGAGAAGAAGAAAGGAGAAAATTGTGAATCTTCTTCTTCTTCTTCTTCTTCTTCTTCTACAAAAGAGGAAAAGAGAGAAGGAGAAAGAGAAGAAGAAGAAGAAGATGTTAAAGTGACATTTCCTCTTGTTTATCCGTCTGCACAGGAAATATCTTCTTGTTTGCTTTCTGAAGCACTGAAGCGATATGACAGCAAAAACAAAGGAAAAACAAATAAAAGTGCAGAAAGTGTGTTGTTGAATGAAGAATGTTCATTTTTTCTTTTTCTTGTATATTATAAAAAGAAGAAAGAAAGAAAAAATTTTTTGAATATTTTTCTTTTCTTTTTTTTTTTCTTTTATTAGAATTATATTTTCATTTTTATTATTTCATTTTTCATTTAATGTGTTTTGTCTAATTTCTCTATTCTTTATTATTGTTATTGTTATTATTATTATTATTATTTTTCAGACACCTCTTCTTCTTCTTCTTCCTCTTCTTCTTCTTCTTCTTCTTCTTCCTCTGATAAAATAGAGAGAGACAACATATCCGTGGCTGTGATGAAGCTTGAGTGGCAGCCCGTTTTCTGTTCAGAATTGCCGGCGGTTGAGAAGAAAGAAGAAGAAACAAGCAGACAAATGTTGGAGAGAATGGCAAGAGAGAAGGAGGAAGAGGAAGAGGAGAAGGAGAAGAGGAAAGAAGGGAAGAAAGAGAAGAGAGAGAAAGGAATAAAGAAGGAGAAAGAAGAGAAGAAAGAGGAGGAGAAAGAAGAGAAAGAAGAGAAAGAAGAGAAGGAGAAGAATGAGGAAGAGGGAAAAGAGAAAGAGAAAGAGAAAGAGAAGGAAGAAAAAGAAGCAATGGAAGAAGAAAAAGCAAAAGAAAAAGCAAAATCAAAAAAGATTGATTTTGATTCTGTTATACCAACATTGGAGATTCTATCAAAGGAGAAGAAAATAAAAGAGGAAGAAGAAGAAGACAATGAAGAAGAAAAAGAGAGAGAAAGGGAAAGAGAAAGAGAGAAAGAAAATGAAGAAAAGCCGATGAAAAAGGCAGATATTTCGAAAGAGCAGAAGAAAAATGAATGTTTCGATGTTGATGGGAACAAGAGGATAACAAAGAAAGACAGAGAAATGTTTCTGGAGTATCAGAAGAGAATGGAAGAAGAAGAAAAGGAAGAAGAAGAAAAGGAAGAGAAAGAAGAAGAAGAAGAGAAAGAAGAAGGAGAAGAGAAAGAAGAAGGAGAAGAAGAAGAGAAAGAAGAAGAGAAAGAAGAGGAGAGGGAGAAGGAAGAGGAAGAGGAGGAAGAAGATAATGATGAACATGATAATGAATTTGATGGGCAAAGCGAAAGAGAAGAAGAAGATGATGAGCATAATGAAGAGAAGGAGGAGGAAGAAGGAGGAGAAGGAAAAGAAGAAGGAAATGAAGAAGAGAAAGAGGAAGGAAATGAAGAAGAGGAGGAGGAAAGAGAAGAAGGAGAAGAAAGAAAAGAAGAAGAAGATGATGATGATGAAATGGCTGAAGAAGAAGCGGATTCAGAAGAGAATGGTGAGAATGTTAGTGATTATGAGGCAAATGAATCAGAAGAAAGGAAAATTGAGGGAGAAGAAGGAGAAGGAGAAGGAGAAGAAGGAGAAGAAGGAGAAGGAGAAGGAAATGAAGGCGAATATAACGATGAAGATAATTACAATGATTTGGATGAAGATGAAGATGGGGAAGAAGATGATGAAGATGAAGAAATGTGGTAAATGCAGAAAATAGGGGTACCAAAGTTTTTTCATTGTTTTGCAATATTTTGTAATAAAAATGATATTCACATTTATTCATGTGTTTCATATAAGTTACATGTCAAATAAGAAAATTATGAAGGAAAAATGAAACAAACAATTTCATATTCCTATTCATTTTAAAGGTTTTTAATATTTTGTTCCATTTAATAAATTTGATATAAAAAGGAAAAGTTTAATAATTACCGTTAAATACACAAAAACAGGACATAATATCTTGCTTTTCAATGGTGTCACATTTAAAGAAGATTTTAAAGTTGAGGATAACAGTGATGCTTCAAAATTATTTTTTAACTTAATATTTTGGGTTTCTTTTTTTCAAGATTTATTCATTGATACACACTAATTTTTCTCCAAACCTAAAAAATTGTTATTATTTATCTAATAAATAGCATGTGGCTTGATTATTATGTAGGATGAATGATTAGCTTTAAGATTTTTGATACCCCTATCTTCTGCTCTTACCAGAAATGTAACTTGCAAGAAACATAAATGGGAAAAAAAATGAAGTCAAAAAATTTTTGTTTGCTTTTGCTAAAGATGTATAATAAACCTGGATGGTTGTGTTGAAAAAATGAAAGAGCTGGCATTACTCACATATTTTTATTCATTGATATTTTTTTTATTTCTTCTTCTCAAATGTTAACTTTTTAATAACTGCTTTGAAATAGCATCTTTCAAGGTGCCTTTGAAATATCAACAAAGGATAACAATTATTTTCATTGAATGATAATTAATAATTGGAAATTTCTAACAAAAATCAATTGTTTATCTTTCAAGCTTTTTTAATGAAATTTTTCATTCGTTGTTGAATGTATGTATACACATTTTTCATGAATAAAAGCCAAACCCGTCTTTTCGATCATTGTTTACATGGAAATGTTGAGGGATTGATCAATTTTTTCTTTGTTTAAAGACCTGGATTGCAAGTGCTAAATTGATTCATAACATTCATGACGAAGTACCTATTAAATCAAGACGAGCTTTTGGTTGCACTTGGAGTTCAAGTTCTTCCTTCTTTTGCAGCTATGAAAGAATCTATGATTTCTACACTTCGCCAGGTTGGCCTTGTGCTGAGATCCCTAATTAAATCAGAAGCTAAGCAAAAAGTTTCTGATATTTTAAAGACAAATTTTGAAATGGATGAAGAACAAGTTTCAGCAGTTACTGAGCAGATGTCAATTCGGCTTTGTTTGTAATTTTAAACATAAAGTTAATTTCTAATTGCTTTTTTATTTTCTTAACAGCTGCTCATTCAAGAGAAAAAGGTCAACAGCTTCCACCTCAGCTTCGTCAGGCTATTGTTCCTCAGCCAACGTTTCGAAAGCTTATTGAGAAAAACCTAAAGCCAGAAGCAGGATTTATATCTGAATTGAATGAACAAAATATTTCTGTTAAGGTTGTGCAATGGTTGTATTAAACTTGTTTTGAGGAAAGAATCATTTTATTTTGAAATATTTAATTTTTTTAACAAATTCAGGATGCGGAGTCAAAAAAGAAAAAACTTGAAGAAGAGGAGGAGAAGAAGAAAGAAGATAGTGAGGATTCCAGTTCGTCAAATGACAGCGATGATTCTACTTCGGATGAAGAGTCAGAAAGTGATGAAGATTCGTCATCATCAGATGAAGAAGATGATGACGATTCTTCAAGCTCGGAAGATTCGTCAAAAAAAGGATTGTACCCAGTTAAAGGAAGTATGTTTTGATTGCAAGTATCATATGTTTTCAGAAAAGTTGGAGAAATTGAATTTTATTAAGTTTTTGTTGAGAAAAAAGATTTTTTTGGAAATTTATAAAATAATTATTATTATCACTTTATTTATCGAAAATTTTTTCAATTCAAATACTCATCCTCCTTTCTCCCTCCCCCAATCTGCTTTCCTTCCTTAACAAACAGAGGTTCAATATTATTGGTCAAAGAAGATGTCTATGGGGATTTCCGTGAAGAGGGCAGTGGTGACATGGACGGTTGGGGAAGGAACAATGGTGTTTGTGGACAAGCTCTTCACAAAGGGCATTTGGCACTGTGTGATCCAGATGATGTCCCACCGCGGCGGGGCATGGAATCCTGTGGTGGGGATCTGTTCTGAGCTGTGCAAGTCAGGCAGTGCCTGCTTTGGAAATGACTCGATGTCGATGGATTACAACTCGGCGGGCAGCTGCTATCAGTGCGCCTCGCCATCCTACGGCTGTGAGAGGTGGAGCGACGGAGACAAAGTTGGAATGGAGGTTGACTTGAAGAAGAGGAGGTGCTTTTTGTATTTGAACGGAAAGAGGCAGCCTGTGTATTACACTAACATACCAAAAAAGATTCGATTTGCTGTTTGTAACTATTTTCAAAAATTATTTGAAATTTTTAGAGCTTTTAATTTGTTACTGTTTCGTGGTTAATGTAATAATTTCGTAAATTTTTATGAATTTATTATAACTTCTTTTAAAATTTTAATATTCATTTTCTCTTTTCATTTATTTTTATTTTTTAACTTTATCTTTTTAACAATTCATTTCCTTCAGGCCGGAGCTGGGCATGTTGGCGGAACTTGCACTCTTTTGATGATGAAGAAGATGAAGAAGCCTTCATTCAAAAAGAATTCTTCTGATAAACCAACAAGTTGGAGGTGAAATATTCATTATGTTTGTTAAAGATAATACGATTTAAAAAAGCAAAGAAGCAGTAAATTTTTTTTTCCAGAAAAATTGAGGTTTTTTTTTATTTATAAATAGCATAAAAATAGAATGAAAATCAATGTTTTGGCAAACGCATTTTTGTTCTTTTCTTTCTTTCTATTCATTTCTTATTTCAAAATTACCCTTCAAAAAAATGCAAGCTTTAAGAAAGGTTGAAATGTTTGTTTTTTCAAACTTGAAAAGCTATTTTTGGACACAATTCATTCCATCAATCGATGATTGAAACCAAAGTTTAAAAGAAACAACAAAGAATAAAGTTCGGTTTCAAAAAACTAATTTGTAACTTTATTCACAATTCCTTAAACTGTACAAAAAAATATTTCTGAAAATTGTTAATTTTTTGTGTTTTGATTGATTTTTTTTTTCTAATTTGATTTTTTGACTATTTTTATAATAACATTATTAATCAATCACCTGATCGTATATGAATGAGCTTTTTGTTAAAATTGTTTTCTTTATTTCTATTTTCGTGAATAATTTTTTTTGAAAATTCATTTTGTCAAAATTGCAAACAAATCAAAAAAATACATATCGGTCATTTTTTTGAAAAGCGACTAATGCTTAATTTCTGTGTCAAATAAAATTGAATCAAGTGTGCATGTTTAATCTTGACCTCAAAAATTAATCTCAACCTTTTTTTTGAAATTTTCTGAAGCTTTTTTCAAGCTTAGCAAAAGTTTGAAACAAAAAATAAACAAATAAACAATTTAATCAAAATTATTCACAACTTTCAGTTATTTTGTATTATTTATATTTTTTGTTCACATGTCAAAAATTTTTTGAAAAGTTCTTTTTGTTAAATTTTCAAATAAAGATAAAATTTCATATTTCGATCAAATTTCTGTTCCCACTCACGAAACTTTTCTTGATTGGATATAAAAAATTGTCAAGATTTTGTTTTCAAGACAGCGTTATTTGGTGAGTGGAAACAAAAATTTGATCAAAATATAAAATTTTCATATTATTTGATAATTTATCAAAATGAACTTTACAAAAAAATTTTTTAGAACATAAAAAATTAAAACAAGGTATTTTAAATTGTATATTTTTGTTTCATCCTGAAATGAAAAAGAATTGAACAAGAATTTGATGCGAAATGGTAGAACACATAATATTTTGATCCGAAAATAGTTTCCATATATAGATGTTTAGTTGATTTTTCTTAAAGAAATCATTTGGGGGAAAATACGGACTTTCAAGCTTTTTTTTGCACAAGGCATTGAAAAATTGCTTCACTCATAACTTTATTTCACTATATCAGATTTTGAAATTAATTTGATTTTCATATCCGTATACAGGTGTCATTGAAATAAAACATAAAGTTTTCCAACATTTCACGAATGTCAAAAAATAGAACCATTTTCATAATGTTTTTTTTTCGCAAAAAGTCAATGAAAAGTGCAAAATTTTTCAATGAAAATGCTTGAAGAAATATATTTTACCCCATTTCATGACATATTTTATTATTATTTCGTTTCATTTAATTACACCAAAAATTATTCAACATCGAAAAACTTGAATTCAAAATCGAAAAAGTTCAATTCAACATCGAAAATTCTATATCATCAAAAAATCTGAAAAAATTTTAAAAAATCATGCTCATGTCAGTTTCTTTTATTTCGAAGCACGATCTGAGAAATTTGTTAATTCAAATTGGAAAAAAAATTTTGATGTTTTTTTTTTGGTGTTTGATTGTGTGAAATCGTGGAAATAGGATAAAACTGAATTATAATAAAACTCTTCACATGTATTCAGGTGATATCAAGGAATTTGAGCAAAAAATAAAGGTGATAAGATAGTTCATGATCTTGTTTTTTGTGCAAAAAGACAGAAATTTATGTCATTTTTTCAAAACAAAATGTTTTGAATTTCATTTATTGCATTGGAAGCTGATAAAATATAACATTTTCAATTTTCAAAATGAGAAAAGGATCAATGAATATCAGTCTTTATCATAGAAAACAGCAGTCAAAAACGAAAGAAAAACATTTCCAATAAATAAACATATGTTATTATCAACATTTGTGTTAATGAAAATATTTTGGTTTTGACTTGAATTGAAATTCTGAACAAATTATCTTTTTTTTTCGATTTTGAATAAAACATTTTCGATGTTTAATAAAAATTTTTTGATGTTGTTTAAAACTTTTTCGATTTTGAATTAAACTTTTTCTATCTTGAATAATTTTAGGTGAACAAAACAAAAGTTCATTTATTTATGAAATCATGTTTTTTTGAATAATGTGTGAAATGAGAAAAAATATTTAAAAAAACTAGTTGAGAATGTTTCAAACAACTAAATAATATAAAAAAAACGATGTTTTGTGATATGAAAGCTTAAAATTTCTGTGGATAAGTATTCGATGAAAAAACTGCAAGCCAATGATCAAAACATATAATTATTATAATCCTTGATCTTTTTATAAAATATGAAATATTGAAAAAAAATATCTTAATAATTTGATTATTATATAATAAACAGTTCTGGTTATTTATTATTTTTTAACAGGCTTGTGTCTAGCTGTTGGAAAGGCAAAAAAGGAAAGGGTCTTGATTTCGAAAAAAGGTCAAGATAGAATCATAACACTATTTCGATTTTCTTTAGCAAATAATACTTCAAGCTTTTTGTATTTGAACAGAAGAATATGTCATTATTTTTTTTGTTAAGTTCCTTTTGTTTTAATTTCAAATAAAACAAAAGGAACTTTTCAAAAAAATTTAGACATGGCTGATCCTTTTTGAAATCATTCTTTCGTTCGAGATTTGATCAAATTTTTTATTTCAATGGGATTGAGAAAAAAATTTGTTTCTGCATTAACAACATCCTAAACAACGTATATTATCAGTTTTGTTCAATTTTTCAAAAATCCCATGGAGATTTAAATTTTGATCAAAACTCGAACAAAAGAATGATTTCAAAAAGGATCAGCAACATATTCTATCATTTTTTATAAGAAATTAAGTGCATTGCGGAGAAATTTGATGGATATTGAGCAAAAAATGTTTTTATAAAGTCTGTTTTTCTTTCAGACGGATATGAAACATTTGCGTCTTTTCAAAAAGAGAAACCCTAATATTGATTTTATTTCTGTTCCCACTTTCGTTGTTTCACAGGAATAACTAAAGTCGCATTGAAAAGTTCATATTTAAGCAAAAGCGTATCATTTAACAAGTTGTGATTATTTCCTTAAAAAAATCAATAAACTGAATCGAAACAGAGCTTAACGTACTCAACAACACAAGTCTGTGATAAATCCCTTGTCAAAATAAGAATAATCTTTCAACATTAATAATTATCTCGATGAAACATAATAACACCAAAAATATCAATGCATTTGATCATTTTTTCTGTTAGGTTTTTGAGTTTTTGTGACTAATTTTAACAATAAAACTTTATGAATTTCATAAAACCAAAAAAGAAATTTCATTTAAACTTCATTTTAAAGAAATCAGGGTTTGAATATGAAGGTTTTTATATATGGGTAATTCTTTTTGAAAAGTCGCTATGGATCAAAAATTAGTCCCATGAAAGTTAATAAAAAAACACTCCGTTACCATAATACAAATGAAAATATAAAACTCACACAGTGATGTTAGTAGGCTCATAACAAACTTTTTTATGAGAAGATATATATTTTTCAAAAAATTATGTATCAACTTTTTTGATCAAAATTAAAAATTGAGAATTAATGATAAATATGTGATAGCGTTTTTCAGTTTATTTTGTAATTGCTTATTCATGAAATTTTCATAGTGTGCATCGATTCTTTTTTATGAATTAGCAAGAATTCTGATTATTGCAGATGTTTGAATTCATTCGGATTTTCTTTAAACTCAGAATGAATATCTATTTTTGTGGAATCAAATATGACTTTTACTAGTAAAAATTAACATAATAATTATTATAACCGATGGTTTGAAACTTTTTTTTCTTTTATATTTAATTTTATTTAAGATTTTTCATATTCACATTTTTGGCACTCTTTCCCTAACACAAAAGTCCGCACATTGATAAACGGGCAACACTGAAGCGCACACACATCTGCTTTCGTCACAGTCATCTTCACACGCAGGAAACATCACACAATCACACTCTCAAACATATTCTTCTCCTCCCTCCATAACATTATCATTGAAAATTTTTCATCCGCTTTGAGGAGATTCTCCTTCTCCTAAAACTCCAGCAACACTATTATCTCTGCCTCCTGCGACACATACGCCCAATCTCTTCGCTCTGGCTGTGCAGCAACGCGCTCTGCCACAAGTATCTTTGTCCTTCTCGACTGCAGTACATCAAATGCCCTCGCATTGCCATTTGCGCCGGATAGTGCACAAACTCCCCACCCTCCGGGAAATAGAACGCATACGACACCGTCTTCGTCCCATACGCCCCCAAAACAACGCTCTGTGTCCTCGTCGCACTGCCCCTTTGCAGCACAATCGACCCTCCTGGCACTTGCATCAGCACCTCCACAGACCTCTGCACCTCTTCGTGTTCGTCAGAACCGCATCGCACACACACACACACCCTGCTCGCATCTTCTCCCATCCAACATACTTCCTCACCTTCCACCCTTCCTCTTTCACTTCCCACATTTAGCCCACATCATATACAAACTCCTGCACAACTACCGATTTCATGTGCATGCATTTGCTTGGCCCGTTCAACACCGATCTGTGTTTTATCGTTTGCCTTTATCCTTTTCTTTCTCTTTCCTTTTCTTTCACTTCTTTTTTTCATCAAACCACTCCACCTCCTTCACAAACAACACAGCTGCTGTTTTCATTCTTCAAATAGAAGAACTTCCACTTCATCTCATCGTCTTTAATACCTTTTCTACACAAACCGGCCGCACACAAATATCTGTCAGTGCGGCAACAAACGCTGCTGACGTAAACGTATCAGTGCCTTCAATCACATTCACCGACACAAAAGGAAGAACCTTCATGCACCTTCAAACATCGCATTCTTTCCCTTCTACAGCTCCCCAAAGCAGATATCGCTCATCATCCAGATAGAAATGGCTCCACTCAATTGGAGCAGTCAGAATAGTCTTCGCGCGATAATATTATTTCTCCATCTCTTCCTTTGAATGTTCCACCTGCAGGAACTTCACAATTGGCTATCTCTTCTTCTTCCTCAACACCACCTCCACCACTATCTGCAAAAGAGCCACAAGAAGAAGATGCAAAGTCATAACGCTCATTCTCTGCTTCAATATTCTCCATCTTCTTAGTACTTAACTGAACATCCGCTGAAAATTAGTGGACAATCTGAAATGCTTTTCGAGGCATCGCTCCTGCTTGCTCATTCTCTGTATTGCATTCGATTGCGTCACCGTTATCAGCATCAGCACTGCCAATGCACCTGCTCCTGCCGTCTCAACCATCGACATTGCCATTCTACCACTCAACCTCACCTCTCTTTCAATCTGCTTCGTCTGCCTCATCTGCTATTTCGCTTCAGTTGCACCTCCAAGCAGACACAGCATCAGCTTCAGCTCGTCATTGTTCCGAATGTTTCACCCGCCCATTGCGCGCATGTCACTCAGCTGCACATCGTTGAAAATAATCTTCTGCATGTCAGGCAGAATCCCTTCTTTATTCTGCACAAGCTCCATTAGCTTTATCATTGCCATCTCATTCGAAACGCAAACTCAAATCACCTTCACTTCCATCGTTCTGATATGTACTTTCATCTTGTGACAAAACCCTTCTTTCGTTGAATGCTCGCGCCGATGCTCCTTTCACACTGCTCTTTCTTCTAACTTCTTCTTCTTCTGCCTCAATCAACCCCTCAACATCCAATCCCGATCGAAGCACTGTCTCAAACATCTTCTCCTCTTCTTTCTTATATCTCGCTTGCTTCTTCATCTTCACTTTCACATTCTCCACAAGCACCACACATTTCCTCACACTCCTCTTAAGTAATTCTTCTCCTCTTCCTTCTCCTCTTCCTTCTCCTCTTCCTTCTCCTCTTTTCTTCGCCTTCTGCCCCAACTCCACCAGTCTTGCCGGCACAGGCACTTGCTCCACTGCATTCGGCCCAGCACACAAAGCTGTCTCTGCGTATTCCTCAAACATCCCCACATCGCACGAGCCCTGAAAATAGTGGTTAATTATCTTCTTATTTTTGCTTGCTCAACTAGGCCGAATCGCTTTCGCAAAGTATTTCGATGAACTTTTGAACATCAGACCATGAAACTGCTCATATGTAAATTCGCTGTCTTGATCGCAAAACTCTTGGAATTTCTTCTTCTTTCTCTTCATCTTCATCTTCATATTCATATTCATCTTCATCTTCATCTTCATCCTCATCCTCATCCTCATCTTCATCCTCATCCTCATCCTCATCAACAAACTTGTACAGCTCCTCAAACGCATTACACCACACATCAAATGCCCTCACTTTTGCCTCGTCTCCCTCATTCTTCTTCGTCTTCGCCTTCATCACGCACTTCAGCAGATGAAGAATTCCTCCAAAGCAACTGTAGCATTCATATGAAGATGTCGACAGATCTTTTTTCTTCCTCGTCGCAACACATTTCGAAAGATATGCTATCTTCAACGACACTCCTCCTGTCTTCTTCCCATTTGATCTGGAACATTCACTTTCACATCTTGATGATGTTGATGTCGATGATTTTATTTTCTCCTTCTCCTTCTCCTTCTGTTCCTTCTTTTCTTCCTTCTTTTCTTCATCCTTCTCATCTTCTGCTTCCCAACATCTGCTTCTCAGTACTTTTTCTGGCAGAATCAGCGCCGAGTGCATCTTCTGCAAAACATGCTTCTTCGGGTCAAACACATTCATCAGCCGTATTTCACTCAATCGTCCTTCTCCTCCTCCTTCTTCTTTTCCCTCAATTTTCCTTCTTCCGTGACACAAACTTGATCCGCATCCATCACCATCGCTTCCTCGCTCTCATCGGCTGTTGTCACTACGGTAATGCTCTGCCCCTTCCCTGCAATCACTTCCGTCGAAATAACCACACGCCTCCTCTTCCATTCCCTTGGTGCTTCGTTCAGCACAACTGTTGTTGAAACCCCCTAAAAGTTGATGTTCTTCCAGTCTGAAACGCTTCTCCTCCAGTTCTGCGCTGCTCCCGTTCCCTCTCCTATCACAATGTTCATCATCATCTTCTTCCTTATTCTCTCCATCATGTCTGCCATCATCCCTCCACTTTCTCCGACACAGATCGTATCCCATGCATCTGAGCTTGCCTCAATCCTCCAAGTCTTCTTCGTCACAACCTGATGCATCAGTACAGACTTTTAATCCATTGTATTCCTTAGCCACGCTGCTGACTTCAACCACAAATGGAAGTTATCTTTTTCTGTGTCCAGCCTCTTTTCCAAATTGAAGAATGACAACTCCACCTTTGCTGTCTGCATCTCTGCCTGCCTCCACTCATGCAACCGTGTTACCTGCGTCTACGCATCAGACGGGTCATCAAACACACTTACAAAAGCATGAGCTCACTTTATCAACGTGCAATTGCTCGGCATCTCCTTTTCATAACCTGCTTCTGCTCCTTCTCTGGTATCCATGTCATTTCAACACACTCCGCCGTTTTTGACATAGCATTTTCCCAATCATCCACGTATCATTCCAACCTGCGCTACCACGTCATTGCATCGCATATGCATATGCTGCAAGAAGCATGCAAAGCATTTGAATCAACTCCTTCCTGACGATGCAGATACGACAAGCAAACTCGCGCTCCTCTGCTTTGTACCTGAAACGTTCTTAAAAGAGCACAGAACTTGTTTACCAAGTCTTCTTCAATAGTCTGCTTCATCCATGCCACCCCCCTGTTGAATATAGAACCAAAATCTCGCACGGCTCCAGAAACAACTGCTTCTTCGGTGTTGTGCTTCTGCTGTATCTACGTTCGTTGATTCACGAAGCTGTACGACTTCTTGGTAGCAGCATGTTCAGTTCGTCCAGCACAGTCACAAACCGCTTATCTGCAAATCACACACATCATTCGTTGACTGCCTTGTTAAACCAGAACACTTCTCTTCAGCTCACCACCAGATTCAACAACAACGAGCACTCTTCTATTCTGCCTTCGCTCAACATCTCCTCCCCATTCCTCTTCTTCTTCCTCTTCCTATTCTTCCTATCACCCAGCACAAAGAAAGCAAGTTTCTTCCTCAACTTTTTCATCGAATTTGTCTTTTTCCTCAATCATTGTCAAACGGTCAACTGATGTTTACAACTGCTCCACATCTCCAGTTATTTCAATTCGACTTTTCATTGAAGAAATACTCAAACACTCATATTCTTTTCCTGCTGAAACATTCTTATTTCTCGCGAATTCCGATGTTACATAGCAGGCACGCAAAGTGAGTGCATTGTTCAGCATTTGTTGCAGGCGACTCTCTGAAAAAATCGCAATCCATGTCTCCGCCTTCACAAACCTCAGCCGACTCAGCCCAAGCGCCTCCACAATCAGCAGCGCAATTGCTTCTTCCAGCTTCATCTGGTTTTGTTTTATTCTTTCCACAAACTCTCTGTATGTCGTTGGATACACGCCTTTGGCCTCATTCCCATCACATTCCTCTCTATCAACTCGCACTTTGGAACTGCCAACGCAATCGCTGCTGGAGACAGAACCATATCCTTCTCCTCAGCCATGCCTCCGACTGCCCCTTCTCCGCAATCTCCACCGCTTCACACACTGCAACCCCTCGCCCCATCACTTCATCCTCTCTCTCCATCACTTCACCGCCACAAGCCTCGACTGCAGCGATCACGATTCCAGCCGCACAATCTCCAATCACATCAATGATGGATCAAGCAGTTCATTGATAGATTTGAGCGCAGTCATGTTCAACACCGCAAAGCTTTGCTTGCTCCTGGAATTCTATCTAGCTGAAGTTGCAAGAAAAGGAAACTGAACCACCAGCGATGCAGAAAGTGTCGCCGAAAGCACCACATTGTACTCACGCACAAAGAACCCACATGCAGCACAACACACCGTGCCACAACATATTCCCGTTGTGCCTGCTGCTCCCACGGCGATAGCAGCAGCTGCAGCGACAGCGGAATGTGCTGCCCATACACTCCAGCCGCCTCTGGCACAATAATCCGCAGCCGCCTCTCGATGTCGTCCAACACCACATCCGACGTGTTTGAAGCTGATGACGCAGAAGCATCCGAAGGATCAATTGCAGGTGCTGATGATGAAAGAAAATTGTTTGATACAAACTGTTTGTATATTTATATTTGAAGAGATTACATTTTTGAGTTTGTAATAAATGGAGATTTTTTTGAAAATTAAAATATCTAACTTCAATTTTTAAAAATAATATAAATAATTGCTCAATGTTTACAACTCTTCGAATATCTTTCGATTGTTATAAGCGTTGTTTTAATAAAATTTTCCTGTTTGATAATTTCTCATGTAAAAATTCCAGAATTTAAGCTAATAAAATTGTATTTATCTTTTAACAAAAATATCATAAAAAACAAAGTAATTATCCATGAATTCATAATGAATATTCGAACAAATGAAATGAAAATGAAGAAATAAAAACATTTAATTCATTTTATTTAAATAGCTGGAATGAATATGTTGACATAAGTGTATCACAAAATAAAGTTAAAAATATATATAATTTCAACATATTTCTATCCTGTTTTTCTTTTAAAAGCGAAATAAATTTCAAAATATAACATTTTCAAAACAATAACGGGAACGGAATGATCAACATTTTTTGATCTAATTTTCAGATCAGTTAAACGTTTGCGACTTTTCAAAAAGAATAACCCATATCATAATTCAAAAATTGAAAAAATTAATAAATTTCTTTTTTTTTTTAAAAAAAAATTTAATAATAATAATAATAATAATAATAATAAAATAAAAATTAAAAAAAAATTTAAATAAAAATTAAAATGAAACCTTCATCTCCATTAAACCAATGATTAATCCAAAAGGAATGTGAAAAACAAATCGTTGTAACCAAAAAATTTTGTTAGTCGTATCATACCCATTTGCCCATATTTCTCTCCCAGAAAAGCTTCAAGAGAAGGAACACATATTTGATTAATTTTCAAATAGAAATTTTTTTCAAATTTTGAACAGAAGGAACTTTTCTAAAAAAATATGATATTCAGTTTGCGTAAAAAATACCGGACATCGCACAAAATACAGGACAAGATCCATTTCACAATAACTGCAAGAGAAATAATTCTGATAATTTTCCTCAAAACACAACTTGTCAATACAAACTCAGTTGAAAAACAAGACCTCTCTTCAGCTTCATTTGTGCTCTGAGAAAAAAAATTTTTAAATATTGGAGAAATAGGATTTAAAGTATTTTTGAGATTTCAATCATTATATTTTTCTGAGCACAAACGAGGAAGTTTTGTAAGTCTCGTTTATCAAATGAGTTTGCATTAATGAAATATATTTTGAGGATAATTATCAGAATTTTTATTCTTGAGGTTATTGAGATATCGATCTTGTCCGGTATTTTTTGCTATGTCCGGTATTTTTTGCACAAACTGTATATTTTTATCATTTCGCAAAATGGTGAAATAAAAAATGGGACAGAATTCTTGCATTTATGAAAAATTCAATGATTTGTTCCAAAAATTTTCTGCAATTGTTTAATTATTATTCTGTCATTACCGTGCAATATTAAATATCGAAAAATCAAAAAGTCTTGAAAAATAATTGAAAGAACAGTGCGGAACAAAATTCATAAATCAAAAAATTTCGTCCCAAATTCAAATAACTTCCCAGCAAAATCTCATCTATAATATTCATTCTAATTTCTCCAATTATTGTAAAACACATTTCCCCCCCCCCCCCCCCCCACTCCCATCTTTTTTAACCACAGGAAATATTTCTCCAAATTCGAGAAATGGACTGAGAGACAGCGTATGATAAATACAAAAACAACATCAACCACTTCAAACTTGCATCAGCTTTTGCGAAAGATTCTGCATAAAAAATGAATTATCAGTTGGGCTCGAACGAGAAGAATAAGAAGAAGGAGAACTGGTTGAAGACAACAAATGCGTAGTTGAATAAGCAGAAGGTGCTAATGATATTCCCAAATAATGATTTCCAGCAGGATGTGGCACAAACGTCGTGAACGCAGCCCATTCATGCACAACAACTGTGCCTGGAACATAAAGAATACAGCTTGTGGACGAGGCAGCACACACATCTTCTTTCTTTCCCGAAGTTAGCGAAGTAGCTGCTGCTGTTACAGCACATTCATCAGACACAGAAGCAGAAGCGGAAGCAGAAGCAGTTTCACAGACAGGCGCTGCTTGTCTGATAGGAAAAGCCGCCTCGTGCACCGTCAGTGGATCGTGCGGCGTGTGCGAAAAGGGCGGCCAGCGGCGGCACGAATGCTTCCACAGCAAGCCAACAAGCGCAGTCGAAGAACAAGACGCATATTTGGGCACGATCGGAGCAAGAGAACGGAACCACAGCGGATGCGCATTGACAATGCGATTCAGCTTTTTTTGCTCTGCACGTGTAGACGCTGCAGATGAGGCTTTTGGAGAAAGTTGAGTTGTCTGAGCGACAGTCGGAATGGAGCCTGCTGATGGCTGCTTATCTGGTTTTGTACCCCTTTTCGGCTCTTTCACAGCAGGCTGTGCTGGTAAATGGATTTTCTCAGACGTTTGCTTTGCCTCTGGTGACGTTTTAGCAGAAGTTGTGCGAGAAGCTGAAGGAACATACACAAACTTTGATAATTTTGCTTCTCCTTCTTTCTCCTTTTGCTCACTTGCGCCCTTGCTCTTTGCCTCAGATCTCTTGACCTCTGTAGGGCAACTGCTTGATCCAGAACATACAAAACTTTCAAAGCGGTCCGCCTGCTCCGCAGCTGATTGAATGTGTCTTAGCGGTTCACCGCTCAAACAGAACTGAGAAGAGATTCTCGCCGGAACAATCTTCACCCTCAAGCCTTTCGCTCCAAACAGCAATTGCGTCGCTAGAACATCCATCGACACATTGTGATTTGGCGAAAGATGCGTAGGCATCCCTCGAATAAGACCATCAAACAACTGTTGGTCAGCTGCAGATTGGGAATCCCTCTTCTTGGCAAATCGTTCACCCCTTTCTCCTCCTGCATCTGCATCACTTATAAGATCACCTAATCCCATGATCACAACCTCTTTCAATAAGGTGCAACATTCAGGATGATTTTTTAAAAGAAGTCCAATATTTGTTGGAGCACCAATTGATACAATTGTGATTTCATGTGGAAATGCTTTTGCAACTTCAAACATGAATTCAGATGCTTCAAACTGCTCCAACTCGTTCATTTCCCTCACTCCATTTGATGCAATAAATTCACGAGGTAACAATGGAGATCCCTCATTTCCACTTAATCGAAATGAACGATGAGTTCCAAGAGGTCGAGATGATCCTGTAACTATCGGAGTATTTTTCGCTTTTCCAACTTCCCGCTCATAAGATTTACAAATCTTTCTGATGGCTTCTGCTCTGATTGTAGAAACTGCACAATTTGTTGTTATGCCAACAATTTCTATTTCAGGAGAACGCAATGCATACAAAAGTGCAAAAGCATCATCAATATCTGTTCCCAGATCAGTGTCTAAAATAATCTTGCATTTTGTGGAATAAGCAGGATATGGCTGCGGTACAACAGGGCCTCTTGGTAAACTATAAATGCTTTTTAGCTCTTCTCTCGACATTTCAAATCTCTCTGTTTTGTAAGCACAATGACGTGCACAGTATTTATATGGTGCAATACATAAAGGCATTTGCGGTCCTGAAGAAAAACGAGACATTTGAACAAATGAATTTTAAAAATGGTTAAATATATTTATTTTATTATGGGTGCATTCATATTTCTATTCTTAGAATTTTTATTGAGAATCAGAATTGAAGATTTGAACTACACTAATGCTCACCCTTCGCGAATTAAATCAAAAAATTTTCACATTTGCAAGAATTTTATTTATTTCATCTTGAGTTTTAATCACAATTGAATAAATGTTGATATTATTTTTTTGAAAAAAATGATAACTTTCAAAATGAAAACATCAAGTGGAATAAATTAAAAATTTAACGTTAAATGAAATAACAATTTTTGCAATTTTGTAAAAATGGAAATTCCAAAAATAAAAAATATCAGCAACACGCTCCAATTTTGCTAGAGGCAAAAAACATTTCTTCAATACTTGCTTTTATCATTAAAATTTCAGATTTATCAGATATAAAACTGAATATCAAAAAAGATATACACATAAAATCAATTTATCAAATTCATATAAATAAATAAAAAAATAAATATCAAATGTGAAGAAAATGAAAAGTTGAAAGGATCAAAAGAAAAAGATAAAACAATACAAAAAATAAAAAATAAAAATAAAATCAGACTGACGTAGTAATCGTCATTTGAAAAATCCGCTATTTTGTAGCGATAAATTTTATTTTCATCATTTATCTTATCAAATAATAAAATCAAAATAAATATTCACATTTCATCATCACACTTTTGCATTTCCTTGTAATACAGTACCAATTTGAATCAAAACGGTATTTATCAAAATAACAATTAACAGTTTTTAATCCTTTGCCTTCATTAACATAAAGCAAAATGATCATAAGCATGAAATTCGATTTAACGTGAAAAAAATCGTCAAAAGGTATTTCTTTACATATTTCCAACCTTCAAAATATATTGATCTAATACATTAATTGCATTGAAATCACCTTTATCGTATTTATTTGATCAATTATTTCGGAAAGATAATTTGCTCTCATTTCAACAGCGATGAAACAACAGCAATCATCAAGAATTTGCGAATCAAATGACTTTCAACATAAACATTATTTATCTGGAAGAATAAAAATTGCTTTTATAAAAAATTTTGAGAAGTTATTCTTAAAAATTTTCTATCAGGATAAATAAAGATCATTTTTGTTGTGAATTTCTGATAAATGAATAACAATCAAAAGTTATTTTATAATTCTTAAATTCTTAATAAGATTGAAGGAGAACCATTTTCACATTAAGACAACCTAATAATTTCGTAAAGTCGAATAACTTGGGACAATTGTTTTCTAAAAATATCAAGAATTATCAAATATGCATGATCAGTTACAATCTCGCTTTAACCTCTTCCAAAAGAATTTTATTTTCACTGATATTCTCTTTCTTCAAATGTTTTGTAATGAAAGATATAATTATTAAAAAGCTTTTTGCTTTAATTTTCTTTATCCAACAACACGCAATTGCCACAACGGCTCTCATAATATGAATGCAGAATCCAATTTGCTGAAAGATGTACTTTTTTATTGGAATTGATCAAACATCAACCATTATGTCCAGAAAAATTCGAATATTTTCTCATTTTCATCACTCGTCTTTTGTTTCAAGAAGATGCATCCTTCTTTTGAAAAAGTGTGCCAATCTATTTTTTTGTTTTTTCTTTGTTGAAATTATTTTGGCTGATATTTTCCTTTCCGATTTCAACAAAAATAAATGTATTGTTCCATTGAAATAGGTCCATCACAATGTTAAAGACTCAACAGACAGAAAAACTTTTGGGCTTGTTCTTTTTTGTATTTGCATTTCCTCACTGTTGTCATTAGAGTTGTTCAACGAACTTGGAAACACCAAAAAGGCTGAACAAAAGAGGATCTGCACAGAAATAGATGCTCTGTTGAATAAAGTGAATGACAAACAGTTTGAATCTATATATGCATCAAATGTTTATGATGAAATCGACAAAAAGATTGAAGAAAAGAAATTATCTTTGGAAAATGCATTTTTGTTGATAAAACATGGGATATATAGGTGTGCTGACAAATGCATCACATTTCATTTATTATAAGTCCTTGTTGTATGGGAGATTTGAGAAGTTGATTGCAGATGAATGGGGGAAAAAAGGAGGGAAAGAATGAAAAATTTCTGGTTGATGTCAGTGAATGCTATCTTATTTTATACTCCAATTCATTGAAAAAGTTGATACCAATTATCATTCCAGTTATTCTTAAAGAAGCCTCAAAGAAGGTGGAAAACAAAGAAACACAAAAAGAGGTGGAGATGGCGTTGCTTGCTTTGAGTTTTGTCAAATACACGGTTTGAGTGAGATTTGAGTATTTTCTTGTTTTCATTGACTTTTATAATTTTTCAAAAGAAAGTTGCAAAAGAACTGTATCTGAGCAAGATGAGCGAAATCATCAAATACCACCAGGAGCATCACAATCTTTCTCAACTCTCATATCAGTTTGCCTGGAATTTCCTCGTGTTCAGACTGAATGATGAAAAAGCTGATGAAGAATTAGAAAACGTTGCTTTTAATGAGTTGCATTTAATCAGGGAAGCAAAAAGAGAATTGGGGGAATTGGCAAAATGTGTAGATTGGGAGGGAAAGGAAGATGATGAGAAGAGCCGGAGAGAAGAGTGTGCAACGATGAGATGGATTGTGGCGCTGAGAAGCCTTTTTGAACTAAAAATGAGGAAAAGAGAAGATGATCATGTTGGGTTGGTTGAGCACATGACAAGAGTCTCGAAAGTTGCAAAAGAAAAAAGGAAATGCGTTGAGATTTGTATCTTTAGTATTTTTCGAAGCATGTTGAAAGGCAGTGTTGAATTTGCTGATGGTCTACTGAGAGGAGGAGCGCTCAACGCACTTTTGGAGGAACTGAATGGACAAACACTGGAAGATATTTTCATGATTGACAACATTTTATTCTTTCACAATTTTTCATTGTCAATGAAAGAGAAGGTGGAAGACAAGGGGAAAGAGATAGAGCGGAAAGAAAGAAAAAAGGAAATGTTTCAATTCCTGGAGGAAACGGGATATGAGGATTCCATCATCAGCTTCAATTCGGTGATGATTTTTCAGTATCGTCACTATTATATTTCGTTCTATCCGATCAGAGAAAATGAGTTTTATTTGTTTTTGTGAACAACAATTTGTTCCCTTCTTTGATTGTTTTTAAAAATACCCTTGGTGGAAAAAGCGGGAGTTTGTGGAAAAGCCGGTAGTTTGTGTTTTTCAAAACAGTTTCAAAAAAGAAAATACCCGTTTGTTCGACTTGAAAACGATATTTTATATTCGTGAATGCCTTGTTCCTGTGATATTTGAGATTTTGTTTCAATATTTTTAGTCACAGATGTTTGCTTTGAGTTGTGAGTTCGTCTGAAGAAAAATCAAAAACCACGAAAAAGAATAACAATAATATTAAGAAAAAACCTGATATTAATTTGAAAGATGGATTTATTCAAAAAAATTATCTAATTTTTAGTTTTCTATTTTTTTCAGACTTTGCAAAATGATCAATTCAATTTTTGATCAAAAACATAATGATGGAATCATCAAAAAAAATATCTTCAAATTCTCTTCATCGACTATTAGCAACTTCCGAATATCGTCAGTTTTCATCACCTTCGCAGAAAGTTTTCGAAATAAAGAAGAAATATCCTTTATCGTGGAAGGTTGCCGTGGGGTCGCGTGCAATATCCAATGGAGCATGGGCAAGAGGGATAGCTGCTATCAAAGCAAAGCGTCAAGTCGGAAAAGCTGGACGGCCAACGATAATAACCAAGAATCAACTTGAAAAGGTGGAGAATCAAACAATCGCTTTATTGTCTGAACAAAAAATAATTCGACTCAAGGATATACAATCGATGGTTTACAATCTTTTTAATTTGATTTTTTATTTATTTAGATTATTTAGATTCAAGAAGTGCTAGATTCTGAAGCAGTGAACGAAGAAGAAAAAAAGAAAGTCAATTCAAAATATTCATATGATCTAATTAAAAGAAGCTCCATTTTGAAAGCTTCTATTTCAAGGCCAATGGAAATAGCTAAGATTTGTGCACAATCCCCGGAAACAATACGTGCGTGGTTTGAAAAGTTGTCTGCCATAATCACAGCTAATGAAATTAATTCAACAGATATCTACAATTTCGACGAATCTTCCATCCGAGTTGGTGATGGAACCACAAAACTTGTCATTTGTTTAAAGAATCAATTTCCTCCTGCTCCTTCATCTTTACCGAAAACTGAAAATGCAACAATTTGTGTTTGCATTTGTGCAGATGGGTCACATCTGCCATTCTTTTAATATATCCACGAAAAAGAAACCTTCTGAATTTTCATTTCTTTCTTCGTTCAATGTGAATTATTTAGGATCCACATCCGGATGGATTTCAACGGAAATATTTCAACAAATAATGATAAAGGAGTGGATTCCTATGATAGCAGAAAAACGAAAATCATCAACATCAAAGAAATCACTCATTGTTTTGGACAACCATCGAACGCACCATAATTCAGAAGTCAAAAAGTTTGCAGAACAGAACAATGTGATCATCGAATATTTCCCCCCAAATATGACACACCTCCTCCAGCCCTGTGACAATTGTGTTTTTGCTAGATTGAAACAAGTGCTACAAAACTCTTTCGTGAGACCAGTTAGTTTCTCAACTTCTTCGTTCAGAAAAGCCTTGGCAGACGTTCTGCCGGAAGCTTTGTCAGCAGCTACATCTCCTTCCGTTGTGAAAACAGCCTTCCTAAATACAGGTGTTTATCCTGTGGCTGCTGCACCTGTGTTGCATCGAGTGCGCGGTGCTCCATTATCTTCAGAAAAATCGACGTCATTAAATATGTCCTCTCAAAACATGAAGAAAAGCTTATTCAAAGAATTTTCTCCAAAAGAAAATCGCCAAATGAAGGAGAAATGCAATGAAAAGCATGAGACTGAAATGAGGATAAAAGAAGAAATTAAAGAAAATTGTTCTATTAACAAAGAAGTTGAAAAAGAAGAACAGAAAGCGATTAATGAACCACTTTGTGTGAAGAAAAAGATAATAAGGCAAAGAAGAAAAAAAGATAGATGATGATTTTATGTATGGTAATGAAATAAGTTGTGTATTCAATAGCGAAGAAACCGAAACAAAGGATTCCAGAGCCAAGCTGAGTTCGCTGAAAAGAAGAATTATAGACGATGATTCAAATTCAGAGGAAATGAAAAAGACTGATAAATAAAAACTGTTTTTTTCATTTTTTAAAATCCGACCTTAAAGTTCAATTTTTTCTGAAATTTGTTCTTTTATCAATCAAAACATTTAAACATTTTTTATCAACAGCTTGCAATAATTAATACGTTATATCTGTTCGTTTTCTCTTTTTATAAACTCAAAAATTTGAAGAACGTAATCCAAATGGAATAAAAAAGGACTATTGTTCCAGAACGAAGATAGAAATTTACGTTACAGAATGTTTTTCACTACCGGGTTTTCCACGACCTCCCGGGTTTTCCACCAAGGGTATATGTGTTCGTTTTCATTTCATGATTTTTTCAATGAGAAACATGTTCATGAATGAAATAGAAATTAAGAATTTGTTAAACAACAGAAATATCAAACACAAACCTCCGAAATAATCTTGAGAGAGATGATGAAATTGCAATCATGAAAGAAGACAAATTCTTTCGTGACAAGAAGACAAAGAGAAAAAGAAATTTACACTTGGTGGAAAACCCGGGAGGTCGTGGAAAACCCGGTAGTGAAAAACATTCTGTAACGTAAATTTCTATCTTCGTTCTGGAACAATAGTCCTTTTTTATTCCATTTGGATTACGTTCTTCAAATTTTTGAGTTTATAAAAAGAGAAAACGAACAGATATAACGTATTAATTATTGCAAGCTGTTGATAAAAAATGTTTAAATGTTTTGATTGATAAAAGAACAAATTTCAGAAAAAATTGAACTTTAAGGTCGGATTTTAAAAAATGAAAAAAACAGTTTTTATTTATCAGTCTTTTTCATTTCCTCTGAATTTGAATCATCGTCTATAATTCTTCTTTTCAGCGAACTCAGCTTGGCTCTGGAATCCTTTGTTTCGGTTTCTTCGCTATTGAATACACAACTTATTTCATTACCATACATAAAATCATCATCTATCTTTTTTTCTTCTTTGCCTTATTATCTTTTTCTTCACACAAAGTGGTTCATTAATCGCTTTCTGTTCTTCTTTTTCAACTTCTTTGTTAATAGAACAATTTTCTTTAATTTCTTCTTTTATCCTCATTTCAGTCTCATGCTTTTCATTGCATTTCTCCTTCATTTGGCGATTTTCTTTTGGAGAAAATTCTTTGAATAAGCTTTTCTTCATGTTTTGAGAGGACATATTTAATGACGTCGATTTTTCTGAAGATAATGGAGCACCGCGCACTCGATGCAACACAGGTGCAGCAGCCACAGGATAAACACCTGTATTTAGGAAGGCTGTTTTCACAACGGAAGGAGATGTAGCTGCTGACAAAGCTTCCGGCAGAACGTCTGCCAAGGCTTTTCTGAACGAAGAAGTTGAGAAACTAACTGGTCTCACGAAAGAGTTTTGTAGCACTTGTTTCAATCTAGCAAAAACACAATTGTCACAGGGCTGGAGGAGGTGTGTCATATTTGGGGGGAAATATTCGATGATCACATTGTTCTGTTCTGCAAACTTTTTGACTTCTGAATTATGGTGCGTTCGATGGTTGTCCAAAACAATGAGTGATTTCTTTGATGTTGATGATTTTCGTTTTTCTGCTATCATAGGAATCCACTCCTTTATCATTATTTGTTGAAATATTTCCGTTGAAATCCATCCGGATGTGGATCCTAAATAATTCACATTGAACGAAGAAAGAAATGAAAATTCAGAAGGTTTCTTTTTTCGTGGATATATTAAAAAGAATGGCAGATGTGACCCATCTGCACAAATGCAAACACAAATTGTTGCATTTTCAGTTTTCGGTAAAGATGAAGGAGCAGGAGGAAATTGATTCTTTAAACAAATGACAAGTTTTGTGGTTCCATCACCAACTCGGATGGAAGATTCGTCGAAATTGTAGATATCTGTTGAATTAATTTCATTAGCTGTGATTATGGCAGACAACTTTTCAAACCACGCACGTATTGTTTCCGGGGATTGTGCACAAATCTTAGCTATTTCCATTGGCCTTGAAATAGAAGCTTTCAAAATGGAGCTTCTTTTAATTAGATCATATGAATATTTTGAATTGACTTTCTTTTTTTCTTCTTCGTTCACTGCTTCAGAATCTAGCACTTCTTGAATCTAAATAATCTAAATAAATAAAAAATCAAATTAAAAAGATTGTAAACCATCGATTGTATATCCTTGAGTCGAATTATTTTTTGTTCAGACAATAAAGCGATTGTTTGATTCTCCACCTTTTCAAGTTGATTCTTGGTTATTATCGTTGGCCGTCCAGCTTTTCCGACTTGACGCTTTGCTTTGATAGCAGCTATCCCTCTTGCCCATGCTCCATTGGATATTGCACGCGACCCCACGGCAACCTTCCACGATAAAGGATATTTCTTCTTTATTTCGAAAACTTTCTGCGAAGGTGATGAAAACTGACGATATTCGGAAGTTGCTAATAGTCGATGAAGAGAATTTGAAGATATTTTTTTTGATGATTCCATCATTATGTTTTTGATCAAAAATTGAATTGATCATTTTGCAAAGTCTGAAAAAAATAGAAAACTAAAAATTAGATAATTTTTTTGAATAAATCCATCTTTCAAATTAATATCAGGTTTTTTCTTAATATTATTGTTATTCTTTTTCGTGGTTTTTGATTTTTCTTCAGACGAACTCACAACTCAAAGCAAACATCTGTGACTAAAAATATTGAAACAAAATCTCAAATATCACAGGAACAAGGCATTCACGAATATAAAATATCGTTTTCAAGTCGAACAAACGGGTATTTTCTTTTTTGAAACTGTTTTGAAAAACACAAACTACCGGCTTTTCCACAAACTCCCGCTTTTTCCACCAAGGGTATTTCTTTGAGAACAAAATTCAAAGATCCAAAGAAATAAATCGAAACTTGCTTCAACCAGTTTTTATCAAGAGAAAATAAAAGAAATTGATGACAACAACTTTTTTTAATTTATCAAAATGTCCATTTTCGCTTTCTTTTTTTCATTTTCCGTTTTTTGCAACAGAATTTTCATATATCACCAATGATTTCATCGTCCTTTCTTTATGAATGCTGTTTAAGTGAATTCTTGAAAGCGATTTTTTTTCCAATCTTGGTCGATACATTTCCAACAATGAAAAGGATGGTTTCACTTTTTCATGAGAAAAATATAACTCTTTGATAAGTTTTCTACATCGCTCAACGAGATTTGTGACAAAGCATTTGTTTCTTTCTTTCCATTTTTTCTTTTTCACTTTCTCACAAACCAAATAATTTCAACTTTAACTTTTTCTATGGACAAACAAGATGAAGAAAATCATCCATCCAGTTTTTATTCAACATTTTGAAGAAGCCCTGTTGACTTCAGCAACAATCACTTTCAAACCGTGAAATCTCCTGATCTTTTATCATTTCTTTTTTTCTTTCAACGACTTTGTTAACATAAAAACTTAAGATTCTTCATCATCAACATCAACCAATATCAACTCAAAGAATTTTGATGTTTAGCTCATTTTTCAGACAGCAATATTTCAAGTGGGTTTTGTTTGAAGGACTTAGCAATAATTGAGACAATTAACAAATGTTTCATCATTCTCAAAAAGCCAGAAATGCAAACCAAAAACTCAATCAACGATTCTCATTCGCGAAAGGCTCCAATTTGTTTTTTGAAGTCCAATTTCAAAATTGGAATCATTGCATTGAAGGAATGGAAAGAGGAATTTGTTGGTGAGAAACAAACAACTGGATTCAGACATATTCACAACAAAAGTTCATCAACTATTGTTTTCGGAAGAGGGATGTATGTCGTTTCCTCAGCTTGTTCGTTGTTGTTTCAAATAATTTGCTCCTTTGGAAATTTTGAATTATTTTTCATGTTGAAAAGGATGAATCGATGATTGTTTTTGAAAGACTATTCTGAATGAAGAATCTTTTTATATTCATATTGATGTGAGGCGAGCTTTTGGGATTAGGGACTGGTCAAACGATTTGTCAATATCTCAGTGCTTTTCAACAGATATAGGGACGTCTTTCATATCCATGAAAGTTTTCATATGCTTCATGTCATTTCCATTATTCTTTCGTGTGAAAATAATTGATACAGAATTGATTTTTCTCAACTGTTAATGTTGTTTCATCTGAATAAACAAAACAGATATTCTCATATATTTCGCCTTCATTTTGTCAATTCGCACCAGTGTTCCATCTGAAAAGATGAATAACAGAATGTTTCAAATCGAAATGAATAAAGAAAACAACGCTTCTCAAAAGAGTCATTGTAGTGTTTCAACATTCACAATTTTTGTATGAAGAATAGAATCTGATCTTATCATTCTTACACCACTCCCTTCTTCTTCCTCAGTTCATATTTGAATGATTTTGAGACAATCATGAGAGACCATCACAAACTTGGACTTCAATTGAAAACATTCTTCAAGAAATGTCAGATTCGGCATTCGTTATTTTGCCTTCTTTAACCATTTTCCCCTTCACAATGCATATCAAACAGAACAAAACATTTTACAGGAGGAATTGAAATACATGGGAAATTAAAAAGTTGGCAATTTGTTGGCTCAACTGACATAGTTGTGGCTAGAGAAGGAATAATAATTTTCGTATTTTGAGTTTCAAACGAAAAACTGATTTGTTGTTTGTTTTCAACGTTGTTATTGTTTCCAACAAAGAAAAAGTTTATTTGTGAAAAACAAAAAAAGAAAGGAATTGTGAAAAAAATGGACAAACAACACAAATCGAAGTCTCTCATAATCCAAACAGAATGTGAAATCACAATACATATGCCAAAAAGAAAAGATTGAACTGAAAGTTCGAAATAGAGATAAAATAAAAAATGAGTTTGTGTTCAGGATGTGAACTGAAACAACATGAGCAATACATACAAAGCGAATAAATACAAATACATAAACACAACATATGACAAGCAGACCAATTCTGCTTTCGAAGCAATTAATGTTTGAAATTGATATAAACATAACAATTCATGGAAACAAAAAGAAGAAGACAAACAAGTCGAATTGTTGAATAGAGTCAAAATAAAAAAACACTATTATTCATATATTTGTGAAATAAATCCATATCCAAAGCATATCAATCACCAACTCTTCGTTCACTTCTCAGTCAGCAAAGTTCCTGTGATATCTGAAGAATTCACACTCGTCATGTGTTCCCCATCTTCTGTTGTCTCCTCCAGATCAATCGCATCTGACATCGTCAGAATTGCTGCTCCTGCAGGAAACCGCTGGATGAACTCTCGCTTCAGCCCTGCCAAGCTCAGTCTGTCTTCTGGCTGGGAAGACAGGCAAGCTCGGATGATTTCAAAGAAATTCGACTCCTTCACAGCTGATATGTTCGGTCGTTCGTGGTTCACTATCTTCTGCCCTGCCACCTCACCCTCATACTCATCAAATGGGATCTCCAAGGTCAAACATTCCCACAGCATCATCCCAATCGAGAATGCCACAGATTCCTTTGTTGCTCCCATCTTCTTGTTCATCATCAGTTCTGGTGCTTTCCATCTCAGACACTCTTTTCTTTCTTCATCTTCATCATCCTCAAACGCTGATGATGGAGGTGGCGACTTGGTGAATCTCTCGCTCATCACTGAAACATCAGAGGAAGATGTGACCATGGTGGAGCTTGAAGAGACAGATGAACTGCCAGAGTCTGATGAGAAGTCGGAGTGCAAAACAATGCAGATCACCATGTGCTCCGAGAACAGCACAACGTGTGGACTGAGATTGGAAAGAGATGAGAGAAGATTGTCCGTTTCATTGAACGAGTGGAGTGCCAGATTTGCCACCCAGAACAGGATCTGGGCAGCTGTCTGCTCCCTCTCCTTCAAGGAGCCAATCGCCATCTCCTTTGTCTTGTTCTTTCCATAAAGCAGCATGAACAGCGAATCCCTCAAATCCACAATCAACTTCTCATATGGAGATGAACAGGCCATTGCATCCACCAGATTCGACATGGACGAGGTGGTTGGACACAGATCCTCACCCCGAACAAATGTTGAATCTGAATCTGAGTCTGTTGTTGAAGTGGATGAGATAGAAGGTGATGGTGATCTCTTTCGAATCTCTTCTTCTTCAACCTTCTCCAGTGCCCAATCAGGAATCTTATCTGAATCTCTTCCCAGGATGTATTCAGTGGAACCACTCTCAGAAAGAAGATGCTCCGATGACTCAGAATGCTGCATATTCGTCTCGTACACTCTCTTCTTTATCCTCTCTTCGTTCTTCTTCTCTGCCTCCCTTTCTGCTCTCCTCCACTGCTCCTCTGGAGACATCTCCATCGTCACCATTTCAATTAACTTCGGATCCTTCTTCACTGTATCATTCACTATTTCTTCCAATTCTTCTGTTCGTCTCTCAGATTTCCTCCATCGAACTGCAAGAATAACAGAAACAATCAGAACAATCAAAAGAATAACTGCCATAATAATCACAATTAACAACCAATCAGATTTTTCTTCTTTTCCACCTTCAACCACTTTTTCATTTCCAGTCTTTGGTTCTGTTTTGTTCTTCAGAATCTGCGGAGAAGTTGCAGCCAATTGCTTCCCAAACAGAATCATCACTGACACCTCTGTTTCGTCAACAATTGTTGAAACATTTTCTGATGGAACTCTTCCAATCACTTCTGTTTCTGAAACAAAACTGTCTTCTTCGAATGGATATGTCTCAACCAACTCCACATCCCCCGTTTTGAATATCAATCTGAATGACAAATCACATGGCACAAAAAGAGATCCCCTGAATTTCACAACAACATTGCTGCCATTTTCATTCACTGAAACATCTTCCAGTCTGGGAATGAAAAATGGAGATGACCTTTCTCCTGCTATCCCCTTCAAACTGCATCCATCATTCAAAATCCAAAGAGAAGAATTGGGCATCAATCCATCTCCACCTTTCAAGCTGGAAATGGTCAGTGACGCTGAATCTGAACAAATGATGTTTCTTCTCACTGATGGATATTTTTCAATGAATGGAATGTTGTTCATAAACTCCCCTTTCTCAATCCTCACGCTGCCAGCAGACACTGACAATCCACTTTGTGAAGAATTCATTATTGTCACATATTTCATCTCTAATGAAGAATTCGCTGAATGGACAAGCGATCCATACCATTCACATATTTCTTCAAAATCGCTGTTTCTCTCATTTTCACTTTCTTTTGTTTGCGTTCCAATAAATTGACATAAATCCATCGAAACATCCTTTGCATTGCTTATCTCCATTATGCTTCCTTTGTCAGATAAAGAATCACAGTTTGAATAGGAACAGTTTGAAAGAACGATTTGAGCATAAGTTGAAGAAGCTGAGAAAACAGAAGCTCCTTCTGAATTCCTCGAACAGTTGTTGAATGAGGAGATTCCAATAGAAACAGTTCCTGATGATAAATCGTTTATCGCAATGACGCAACCTTCAGACAATTTCACTCCATCTGCAGATACTCCATTAAATACAACACTTCCACATTGTCCAATCTCAAACACATCTGTTGTTGATTCAATTTGTTCCAGTTTCATATTTGTGACAGAGATCTCATCTCCATTTAGCAGAAATGAAGGCTTCTTGAATGAAAGCATTGATATTGAGCAGTTATCAACATGAAGAATTCCATTTTCGATGCTCAGCAATGTTGAATTCAGAACAATAGATTCAATGCTTTCTGATTGGCCAACAGATGAAAAATCAACAAATGAAAGAGAAAGTTGTCCGCTTGCTTCATGAATGATTGAACTCCCCGAATATGAAAATAACTGACCAAAATTGAATTTCACACTTTCAATCCGAACATTCTCTGATGTTGTGATAACACTTCCCTCATTGGTTATTGTTGAGTTCAGATGCACCAAAGCAGCTGAGGGAGATTGCAATGAGCGGATGGTCACATCAAGAACATCACATTTCCCAACAATTTCTGTTTGCCCCAAGACCAGCAGCTGTGAGTACAGAGATGGAATGATGTGCTGCACTCCAAAGCTAAATGAGTGGCATGGTGTGTCCAACTCTCCACATTGCTTGCTGTCTGCGCGATTGTCTGCAACCGATGACACAAATATCGTCTCGCTCTGGAATCTCATAACCCTCAGCAGAAGATCCTCTTCCCCCACAAACGAGTCTGTTGAACAACCCCACATCGCCAGCTCTTTCACAAATGGCGCTCTGAAATCCAGCAAGAACTGCTCATCAACAATTTGTGTTTCGATTGAGAGGCATCGAATATACACGTCTCTTCCTCTGAACGCTGAGTTGTCTCTGAATGTGATGTTCGACAGAACAAAATTCAGAGGCTTCTCAGCTGTCGAGGTGCATTCCAGAAACAGCCACCCACCTCTTCCTGCAGTCGAGCAGAAACACTCTGAAATCTTGCAAAATGAGCACTCAAAACTTCCTCCCTCATTCAACTCACAAAACATCCCTCCTCCCTTTCCACACTTCAACCCTCCACATCTCTTCATCGTTGTGTTCCGAATCACCATTTTCAATGCCGCATCATTCACATTTCGAATGATCGAGATGTTTTCTGTTGTGTCTTGGGTGACTTCTTCAAACAAACTCCACTCAATAACAATGTTTTGTTCTCCTTCATTGCTCCCTCTCTTCTCTCCAGCTGATCCCTTTGATATCCTCAATCCACTTGCTCCCTCCACCTCAATATTCTTCATCGTCAGATTTTTCGCATTCAGCACAGTTGTTGACAAAACAGAAATAACATCCTGCGAAAAGCTCAACAATTGCATCGTCACCAACTCCAGCACAACTGTCCCTCCTTCTGCCTTTATCAGCCCATAATCTGTCAATTCTTCTCTCTCATCTCCTTTTTTGGTGAATGAACAGTCTTTCACAGTCAATGATCCCTCGCTTGAGTCAACATGCATCAGAACATTCACTCCACTTGCAAATGAAGATGGAATCACAAACATAATCAGTTCGAAATTGGTAATGCCACAAATCTTCATTGCTGCTCCTTCTGCTCCTTCAAGCGATGAGACACATTCCAATGAGCACATGCTGCTCTCATCCGATTTCACCGATATTCCACTCACATCAACACTCTTCCGAAGATACCCTTTTCCTTTGATGCTGACATTCCTTTCGTTTCCATCAGGCAATCGATCCAACGAATGATCCATCGATAGACACGGATAATCCGAGAATCCACACACACACACATCACAACCTTCGCTCCCAATAAATATCTCTGATCCAATCGCTCGCCAGAAATTGACCAGTGGAATGGCATTCGTTGTGTCACTCCCATCAAAGCCTCTCATCGAATCCAACGAAATATCTGCCAGATGCCCAGATACAAATGGAAGGGAGGTGTTTGTGATGCTTTTTGTCAAATTAGGTGATTCAACAAACAGGACATTTCCATATCTCGCAACATTTGGCTTTTTTGTTTCAAAAACAGGGGATGAGATCACAAATGAAGAATCATCATCAATCAGCTTCAGTGCCATCCCTCCCCCAAACCCAATCTTCCGTTCTTCTGCTGGTGCTGTGCATCCTGTAATTGTGCATGAGATAACATTCATTTGAATGCTCCCTTTCAACTGACCATCAATGGCCCCTCCTCTGCTTTCATCAGCAAGCACAGAACATCCATCAAAAACACACTCTTCAATATTTATTTGTGTGTTTGTATTTTCATCATTGCTGTTGTAAATGCTCATACACCCTCCACTTCCAGCTGTTCTTTCGATTTTTGTGAAATTGCATTTCGTCATGTTCAACCACAGAGTGCTCATCAACTCGGTATTTGTTCCACTTCCACACAACGAGATCAATGGATTTCTACTCAAATCAATTGATGAAGCTGAGAATTTGTCGATTATCAGGATCCCTGACCCAACAGACAAGAACAGAATTGTCAATTCTGATGATGGATTTTGAAGAGAAAGCGAACATTGAGAAATGGCCATTGATGATGAAGATGACGAAATGAAAGTGGAGTGAAGAGGAAGGGAAGATGGAAGAGAGAAGATGAGTTTTGATAATTCTGTTTCAACACTGGCTGAAATCATGGATGAATTGGATGTTTCACTTGAATCAGAGATTGTCCAACCACTCTGATCATCATTTCCTCGGATTTCATGTTTCTGTTCATCAAATGACAATTCATCACTCATCAAAATCATTCCACTCACAGCAACTTTCTTTGTTCCTGTTTGTCTTGTGAGGGAGTGCTTCACAGTCAAACAAGGGAATTGGACTATTCCACAATGTGAGTGATTGGATGCATCAGAATTGCTCACATATATTTCTTCTGGGGTGGGGAGGAGATAGATGCACAGAGGAATGGCCACACTCGTGTTTCCGTTGTTATATCCCCCCACTTTCTCAAGAGAATCCAATGAATCTGTCACACATGTGATGTTTTCTGATTTTGCTGTTTCTTCCAGATTGGGTGAAATGACAAAGATGTCTCTTCCCCATTTAGCTGTATTTGTGCCAAATGAAGAAGAAATCAGGAAATTGGGATTTTCAGTCAACAATCGAAGAAGAATTCCTCCCCCAAGACCATATGTTGCAGAGCAAAAGCACCCATCAAAATTACCTCCTTTCACTTTCACTTCATTTTCGTTTCCAACACACAGCATCATCGATCCTCCATCAGCCGATGTTCTGCTTCCACATCCTTCAAAAGTGCTCGAATTCACATCAATGTTGACCTTGTCATTCGAAAACGATATCACTGCTGCTCCGCTCGTTGCTCTCTCAATCCCATCAAAGGCACACTCGGAAAGTGTCAATGAAATCTCATTTGTTGAAGAAAGCAAAAACAGTGAATTTGTGGAAATCGTTGTTGCCCAGTTCACATGTTCCATCTGCAACATCCCATTCTGGACATTTATCAGTTCTGTCGAAAATGCTGTTTCTGTTGATTGTCCGCTCCCAAAAGATATGTTCAGTCGGCTGATACTCATTTCTCCTGCTCCACTTATCTCAAACAGCCTTGACCCACGGTTATTCGGATGAATCGAGTCATGCACAAGAACAAAGTCTCTGGCAGTCAATGTGCCTGTCGAGACTGAAAATAGAGACAGCCCAGACGCTTTAAATTCTGTTTGGATTGCTGTGCTCATATTGCTTTGGCCATAAACAGTGAAAGCATTGACTCCACAATCAAAACTATTTGTTTCGATTATCGTTCCCGAAAATACTTCCACATTGGGAACCAAGTCTGGAATGAGTTGCGTGAGGCAACGGCTGATCGTGCTGCATGGATAAGATTTATCCAGCCCACATGCATATGTGTCAATGCCTTTTGGCTGCGAATCAGTTGAAGAAACAAATCTCACATTTCCAAAATCTTTGCGAAGCCATTCACTTTTGTCAACAATTGAATAATAATTTGTGCTGACTCTATTTGATGTTTGCCTTGTAGAATAGCAACTTGGATCAATATTATTTGACGTTGAGTTTTGCAGAACAATGTCATGTCCTCCTTTCATGCACGTGTTATTATGGAAAAAACAGAAATAAAATAAAATTCCATTGTTATTTGTATTTATGAATTGGCAAGCAGCTCCACCTCCACACATTGAATGGCAATGACAAAATAAACAATTTGAAACGATAACTTTATTCACTGGATCCCAAATAATAATTGCACCTCCTGCTCCATTTATTGAAAAATTGCATTGACAGTTGTCAAAAAAGGAATTTACAACACATTCTTTCTGTCTTTGAGTTTTTGGTTGATAAAAATACATAGCTCCTCCATCATTAGCTGAAGAACAATTATTAAACAAACAATCGTCGACCACTGGTTGGGTATAAACATTATCGACCATTATTCCTCCGCCTCCATATCCATTGGTTGCTGCAGCTGAACATTGATCAAATGTTGAATGATGCACGATGCATTCAGCTATTCTTTGAGCATATATTCCTCCACCATTTGTCGAGGAAGCGTTGCATCTTGTGAATGAAGAATTCTCAACTGTGAGAATAGCACTTGCATTGCCATGAACATAAAGAGCTCCTCCTTGTGGTGCTGTGCAATCTTCCCATTCACACAACGAAAAGGATTGGCTTTCCGTTGAATTAATTTGTCCCTTTTTCTGAAGAGCATTTGCTTCTCTTTTCCCGAAGTTTATTGTCATATTTTTGCAGATGAATTCATGTGAAGAATATGATCCACTCGAAATCCCTCCTTCAAAGGCATTCACACACGAATAAATGAGGCAGTTCTCCATAGAACTTCGAAAACATGAATGTTCCACAAAATGATCGCTATTCGAGGAATATTTCACAGACATGTTCCTGAAGGCACAATTATCAATCTGTTCGCTTTTGCTCTTTCCTGATAACAGGAAATAGCCTGAAGATGAGACAGCCAGGTCTGTAATGATGGAATTTCTCAAAATGGCTGAATTGGAATCATCAGATGCAAATATGATGCTGGATGGGTTAAGACTCTCTTGGGGGATCAAAGTCATGCTTGTGAGGCAGATAGTCCCACTTCGCAAATGAAACTGAGATTCCAACTTTTGGAAGGAAACACACGAATCCAACACCACATCCGATTTATCTGTTATTAGAATAAATGGAGAGGAAGAATAATCGACTGCCACATTCTTCAGTCCAACTGAAGCATTGGAAAAGCGCAAAAATGAATAAATCGCTGTGCATGTTCCTGTTTTCCATCTGTTCGTTCCTGATGCTTTCCCATGTTCATATAAATAATTATTATTGCCACTTGTGGGAAATTGTGCATCATTTGAGTTGCCTTGACAAAATTATAAACAGTTATATTTAAAAGTTATATTTGAAAAAATACCTTCATTCCTTAATGTTGATGTTCCATAGATGACTTGAGATTTAAATGTCTCTGCCAGAATCAGACATGTTAAAAGGAACAAATGCATGCTTATCGAGAATAAAAATCAGTTTTGTTTCGAAAAATAAAATATAATGAGAATGATCATTTCAATATTTTTTATTCTTAACTTCAAAGAAAATAGAAATATATCAATTAACATGCTTTCAATAATATTTGAAACACATTCGAGATAACACTTCGTAATTAATCTTCTCGTTCACAAAGTATTCCTTGAATCTTCATTATGATTATCTTTAAAGTGTTTTTTTTTTTTTGTTGAATAATGAGAAACGCAAATGCAAAATAAAGAAAGTGTGCATCAAATTGTGGAATTGGTAGAATAAAAAATATATCAATTCTCTTCTTTTCCATTAATTCCAATTCATGATTTGATAATTATGAATTGTTGAAAAAAAAAAGAAAGCTTCGAAATTTTTTCATTTGATCAAATCGTTTCATTTTGCAATATGATTCACTTTTTCGGGGAACGGAGCGAAGGATATTTATTTATATTCTGCTCCTCTTTTTTATGCAACAAAAAAAAGATATTTTTTTTTCAACAATAAAATGTTTTTGTTGATTCAAATAATCATTCACTATTTCTTTCTACCACTTCCGTCTTCTGCCATTCATCCCCCTCTGCGCACCAAGTTTTCCATTTTTTTCTTTCCCCAGCCGTCAATCTTCTCTTTGAATTCCAACACTTCATTCGCTTCACTTGTTTCTTCTGTTAAATGATGAATGACAATCATCTTTTTAATCTCATTTTTTAAATTCAAAATGAAATAAAGAAGATTCAAAAGAGAAAAAGTCTTTGATGATGATTTTTTTCTAATGTTGTTCCGGAAAGTGAAGGTTAAATGGTTATTCAAAACAACCTGAAGTTTCTTTTTAATGTTTTCAATTCTCAATCACAAAATATCATTTTTCATTTTGCAAAAGAATCTGGAAATTTGAGATTCCCGTTGGAATATTTGTGTGCAAAACTCATCCTCTTTATTCTCTTTTGTGAAATGAATGAAAAGAAAACAATCAAAATTTCAATGTCATTTGAAAGAAAGAGTGAAAAAACAATTATTAAAGAAATCTTCTTATCTCATCAATATCAAACATGAATTTTATTGTTTGAAAAAAGAAACAAATAATCACAAATGAAACAAATTCAGAAGAATCCATTCAATCATTCAAAAAAGGTCAATATGACCTTTTCACAATGAGCAGTTTTGAGGAAGCCGTTCACCAAATCCTCCATCCTTCCCTTTCCAACTTCTCCAAAACTTGCTGTTTCATCGATTCCTCATCCTTCTCTCTCAATCTGTCAAGCACCAAAAGCACGAAGTCCAGGCAGCGACTCAAGAATTCTGTGTATCACCGATCGGGTGATCTCCTCCAAAAACACATCAACTGCTTCGATTTCCACAAAATCAGAAACACTCAGCGATGCTGACTCATTCATTTGCTCAAGCAGCACCAGGCATTCCAAAGACAGTTCTCCAAAACAAACCCTCGCCTTTCTGCAAATCCCAACAACCACTGCTGCCAATCTTGTGTTTCTCTCTCTCGATGGCTGATGGTTCACAAAATGCTTGTTGAGTGTTTTCAGCCATCTCAGAATCGTGTGAATGTATTTCAGCTCTTTCACCCTCCTTTCCTTTCTCTGCCAATTCCCTCCTCCCCTCTTCCACAAAACCAAAATGCATTGACATGGCACTTTCCATTTGTGCCTTTGTGTGCATTCTGTTCATCAAAAATTGCCATGCTGATTGGTAGGCAAGCTGCGTAAGGTTGCTATTCTGCTGATGACGGACAATCACACTGACAATGCTGCTCATGAACACATCTTCTTCCACATACTGACAAATAAATGGGTTGAAAAAAAAATAAAAATGAAACAAAATATTCGAAAAAAAAGAAGAAGAAATATTTTCAGACTTCATCCTCACCGATGTGGCTCAAAGCCAACAAAGCAGTTTCCACTTCTTTTTGTGCATCTTGGCTGTCTCCTTTGTTTGATGCAACTCCCAGAAGACGAGGAACACAAACCAATGAAAAGTTGAATGTCACAAACTGTTCATATGACAAGGCATAGCATTCACAAACATCATTCAGCATCTTCTCCTTCTTTGGCCCTTTTTTCCATTCTTCATTCATCACCCTCCTTTCAAACCTTTTGCGAAATGAAGATTCACCATCGTTGTCAGTATGAATGTCTGACAAAGCCTTGAAATATCCAACATGCTTCAACAGCATAATTCCATCTTCCAACACCAATTTCTCTCCTTCAACCATTTCGAAGATCTTCTCAAACGCTTTTCCTGCAAACACACATCCCAATTCCTTCACACTCATCTCCTCAATGAAATTCTTCAGTTCACATATTTTCTGTTTCTGCTCAGAAGAACAAGAGCAATTCTTCAGATTGTCGACCATTTCTTCAAAACAAAATATTCGAAATATTTATCAATATCAACCTTGATATTTTGCACACGAAACATCCTGGTTGTTGTCTGTTCTTGTTTTGTTCAATTTGCTGTGCTGTATCCAGCTTCAAACACCACGTATCACATTTGTTGTTTTTTTCAATGTGTGGAGAATTCACAAAAACAGTTAATAAACAAAATGAAAGTGAATTTCCCAAATGTTTTTTATTCAATCTTTTGCAACCTTTCTTTCTGGTAAAAACCACTTGAAACTTCGTTTTCAACGAACAGTGTTGATTGTGCAACAGTAATGGTTCAGTTAGAATAATCTTTAAAAGCAATCTTTTTTTCTATATCAATTTGAATCATATCTGAAATTCTTTTCAGCAAATTGAAAGAAAATCTTAAAGTGGTTTTCATCTTCAAAATATTTTTTATTTATTCATTTCATTTGAAAAAAAAGAAAAACTTTTATATTTATAAATTCATATAACATTGAAATGAAGACAGTTAGAATCCGAATTGATTTTTGAAATCTTCAAAAAAGTGTTAATCCCATTTGAATTTCTGTTGGGATAGCTCGATTTGTTTTAAAAAAATATGTTCAAAAGCAAAATTTATGATGAATCATTTGCTGAAATATCGCAAAATGAAAAAGAATTGGCAGGATAATTGATGATGAGGAGATGAGAGAAGAGGAAGATTTCAAGTGATTTGAAGAAGAAGAAAGAAGAAGAAAATCGGATGCATGGAATGGGACAAGAAGTTCTTGCAGCCGAATAAGAAGTCCATCTGATCACAGAGACACACTCAATTTCCATGTGGCACAGGAGGGAGACAACGAAGAGGACGAATGAGAAAACTGAGATTATGCAATGTGACTCTCATTTGGATGAAGATTGAATGCTTTTGAACACAAGATGGAAACTTTGTTGCTCCTTCGTGTTGGACATGACTCCAAAAAAACAAAGTAAAAATAGCATCACTTTTGATTTGAATGAAACAAATTGAGAATTCCATCAAATAGCTTCGTTGGGGAAGAGCTCACACACACCAATCACATTTTGTTTTGAAGCTTAACAGATCTTCTTCTTGAATGGAAAATCAAAATTCATGGATACAAATCCCTCACTCTGATTCCACACAGGCAAACGATTGCTCATGGAGAAATTGTGTGCGAAGTTCCAATCCAATTGCTTTCAACGCTTTCTTGTCATTTTTTGTGATAAATGTTCTTCCCTTGGTAAGCTTGCAACTTTCTTTGTCCAAAAATCCACTCTTCTGCATAAAATGACAAAATACTATTTTATTTTGCAAACACTTCGTTTCCCATTCAATTCCATCCATAAATCTTCATTCAATAAAATGTCAGTCGAATTTGTTTTCATCTTTTGCAGCAATCAAAAATAGTGAAAATCATGATTCTTCCATAACTTCATTCATTTCCAAATTGCTGTGCACAATCAGCTCCATCCTCATTGTGATTCTCTCCAATGAGAAGAATGGCCATTTCAACAATCACTCATTTTCTCATACTTTGGAGAGGTTTCAGACGGAAATATCTTCACAATCAATTGAACAATATAAATTGCAAACATTACGTCTTTTGTGTTATTCATGTAATTGTTGTGTTTCATCTGTCATCCAATCTCCAAAAGTCATCTGAATGAAATTTCATAATCAATATATCTTTATCTTTGCATGCTTCCTCGACAAGTGTTAATTCATCTTATTCCATTATAATTGTTCATTCACAGTTCCTCATCTTGCCAATAATCATTCCAGTTCAGAAAAAAATTTTCGATCAAACTGTCCATAACACCAAATTTGAATTGAAAAACAAAAAGCGTTTCTTCACTCAGCAATCACTTTCCAAAAATGCCAAGACGAAAAAGGAAGGTGTGAATGCACATATTGCAATTATCATTTTTGACTTTTTTTTATTCATCGATGTCATCAATTCACACAAATGTGAATTCAATGTGAATGATCAAAATTGTGTTGTTAAATGGATGCAATGCATTTTCAAAAAAAATGCAGACTTTGAGCGTCACTGAAAGATACAACAGTGTGCATTCGTTGTTCCATTTGAAATTCTGGTGATTGTGGCTCTTGATTTTATTTTTTTTTTTATTAAAGAATTATTTTCCGAGCTTGAAGATTGCGACGAGGATGAACAGAAAGAGAAAATTGAAAAAATGAATGAGGTGATGGACGAGATGCACGAAGAAGAACTTGAGTCTGTGGTCACAGCAGAAGTGTTCAATGGAATTTACACAATGATTGAAGAAAAGAAACTGACTTTGGAGAATTCATTTCTGTTGTTGAAGCACGTTGGATCTTCGAATGCATTGAAATCCATGAGTGTCTATGGATTTGGAAACTCTTCATTGGGTGAGAGATTTGAAGAGATGATTGTCGAGGAAGAAAAGAAAAAAGAAAAAAGAAATGAAAAGCTTCTGATTGATCTTTGCGAGTGCTATCTCATGCTGAAAGACAAATTCTTGTTTAATCTGCTTTCAATCTGCGTGTCCTGTCTTCTGGAAGTTGGCTTGAACAAAGGGGAAAAGGAGGGAGATGGGAATGAAGTGGAAACATCGCTGCTGACTTTGAGCAGTGTTGGCATGCTCACGGTGTGGAATTGTGTTGTGAATAATCATTGATTGATAATTCTTGTATTTGTTTTTCAGAAAATTCCAGAAGAATTGTATTTGAGTGAGATTAAAGGAATTATTCAACACCATCAGGATCATCACAACCTCACTCCACTTGCTTATCAGTCTGCCTGGCAGTTTTTGGTGAACAGATTATTTCTCAATGGAGTATTGGAAAAAGTGATGACAGATGAGCTGCATTTTGTGAAAAAGGCAAAAAGAGAAATGGAGGAGCAGTCGAAGTGTGTGGATTGGAAGAGAAAAGAAGAGGAAAGAGGAGGAAAGGGGGTGAAAGAAGGAATTGTTTTGAGGAGATGGCTCTTCACATTGTTCGATTTCTTTTTTTCCTGCCACTTGTGGGATGACGAATATTCCGAGCTTGTCTGCTGCATTGTTCGGGTGTTTCTGTCAGCGAAGGACAATCACAGGAAATACAGCATGAGATGCATTGATTTGCTGAAAGCAGCATCAGAAAAGAGGGCAGTGAAGATTGGTGGGTTGCTGAAAGGTGGAGCAGATGATGCTGTTTTGGAGGGAATTCAGCAGCCAACAATGGATTACGAAATGGCATATGACTGCTTGAGGTTCTTCATGAATGTTTGTGATCGATTGAAATCGAAAGATGATGAAGCTGGTGAAGCGAAAGGAAAAGGGTTGAAAAGGAAAGTGGTTGAAAAGATGGAAGAAGAAGGATATGAAGATGCCATCACAAGCTTTCATGAAATGATTCCCTTTCTGAACGATGAATTTTGTTGTGAACTGTCATTGAGCATTGATGATTATTTTGTGAATATCTGAGGGTGTGGGGCTCTTCTCATTTCATTTCTCTGAATTCCAATTTCTGAATGACTTTTTTTATTTTTTGAATCACTTCTCTGCTTGTGAACAAAATATTTGAAGAATAACGATTTTTCATTTTTTGAGACTTCAACATGTGAGTTCGAAACGGAAGCTTCCAAAACATCACATGACCACAAAACAATCACTCAATACAATTTGACTTCTTCGTTGTTCACATTTGATAATCGACGAAATGACTTTTTTTCTTCAATGGAAAAGCTGAAAATTGATATTTTCTTGGAAATTTTGTTTTTTCTCAAAGCTTTTATTCTTTCTTTGAAAAGTCTCCTTTTGAAAAATATCTTTGAAAAACACTAATAACCAGCTCCCTCGAGAAGAAAGTTTCAAAACAATCATTTGCATCACTTTATTTTTTTGACTGCTATTTTTTCTCGAGAAATGAAATTCATGTTTTGATATTCTAAAATTGTGCTATTTCAACAAAGTGAATTGTTGATTGGAACCTGATTAATATTAAAATTTTTTGTGATATATATTTTTGATTGAACTTTCAAATATGGATTAACAGCTTGAAACCTTCAAAACAAAACTTTGTTCCATGACAAAGGGGAAAATATCTGTTTGCTGATTATCATATGTTGACATCGAATTTTTTATTGCTATTTTGTGATCAAAGACTTGTTTGTATTTCCATGAGATTCTTATTTAAAGAACATTTTGAGTCTTTTCGATAGAAGACAGACAAATATTATCCAAATTTGTGTGTGATTATTTTTTGAAATCCGAGCTTTTTTCGGACTGTTGATTCTTCAAGGGTTTGTTTCTTTGGAGAGAAATTCTTCATTCAATTGTGCAAAACATGATTATTATTCAAAATGGAGATGTTTGAGAAAATACTCATAAAAATTCGCATATGTTTTGTTGATAAATGAAATGAATATCTTATATTTCAACAATTTTGTTGTTCCCAATCAAGAAATTTCAGTTGAAAAGAAATACACAATAAACAAAGGTATCATATCCATTCAAGTGAATGTTTGCGAGTGGGAACAATAATCTAATCAAGATATATTTTTTTTTTAATGTTATATCAAGTATTAAACGTTTGCAATTTTCCAAAAAGAGAAATCCATTTATTTTTTAACAAAGAAAAGAGTTGATAAAGACCAGATTTAGTCAAAATTGGATATAATCACATCTGTTTTTGCACAACTTTTAGTGACTATATCCGATTGTGATTATATGAGATACCTATTTACACAGAAAAATAAAAACTACAGATATCGCTCAAAATACCGGACAAGATCGATTTCTCAATAACCGCAAGGAACAATTCTGGTAATATTCCTCAAAATATATCTCATCAACACGAACTCAATTGATCAACGAGACTTTCAGGACAGTTTCGTTAGAGCTCAGAAAAAAGTTATTTTAAAAATCTCGGAAAAATTGGATTTTGAGTTTCTCCGAGATTTCAAAAATTAATTTTCACTGAGCACAAATAAAGCTGAAGTGAAGTCTTGTTTTTCCAATGAGTTTGTATTGATGAGATATATTTTGAGGAAATTTGTCAGAATTTTTCTTCTTGCGGTAATTGAGATATTGATCTTGTCCGGTATTTTGTGCGATGTCCTGTATTCAATGCGATATCTGTATTTTGCTCTTTATTTTTAAAACAGTTTTATCTAATTTGTTTTAATGTTTTCGTCAAACAGAATTCAATCATTCATATCACTAGTTGGAAAATTGAGTGAGTGATTTCGTATCAATAAATTTGAAAATAAAAAATAGAATCAGACCTTCGATTCAATTTTTAACGTATAAGTTTTCAATTTTTGTTTTTGTTATTTTTTATTTTTTATTTTTTTTGTGTATTTGTTGAAGAATTGGACATTTTCTATCATTCGTATTTGAAAAAATTTTATTACTAAATAATAAATAACTAGCTTTTTATTTTCTTTTCAACAAGTTATTGCAAAGCGTCAGGATTGACAGAAAGCTGAAAAGTTTTTTTCATAAGAATGCTTTTTTCATATCAAAATGAAACACAATTTTATATTTTATTTCGACTTTTGAATTAGATAAAATACACCAAAAATTATTCAAGATCGAAAAACTTTTATTCAACATCGAAAATTACACCAAAAATTATTCAAAGTCGAAATACTTTCAACCAAAGTCGAAAAACTTTCAAACGAAATCGAAAATTATTATTCAAAGTTGGAAAACTTTCATTCAAAGTCGAAAGTTTTCATTCGAAGTCGAAAAAGTTTCAACCAAAGTCGAAAATTATTATTCAAAGTCGAAAAACTTTCAATCGAAATCGAAAAACTTTCAAACAAAGTCGAAAAACTTTCAAACAAAGTCGAAAGTTCGAAAAACTTCATATTTTCAAAAAGATGACAAAAATATACAAAAGTCAAAAAAACATTGTGATTGTTAAAATATCGATGATATTTGTTATTTTAATATTTTTTCATCTTTTTTCTGATATTTTTCTTTGCTTTCTTTTGACCAATTACAAATTTAAAATTATGAGAGAAATTCTGACATATTTTTATCTCATTTCAGTTGAAAGCACTCTTCTTCACAAAAAATTTTCTTTCGAAAATTTTAATTTTTTTCCTATTTTATGTAGAATGAAGAATTCATTATTGACTCTCTTATTTAATGTTTTTTCATCACAAACAACTCATTTCTTATTGAAGGAAACAAATGTTCTAAGATGTGTTTTGAGTTGATTTTTGAATTAATTTTGGTTCGAAATCTTCAAAATTTGCAGAAATCGACAACACAAACATTGCTGATAATATTTCCAAAAACAAAAGAATATTTTCATCTTTTGTGGAATACTTTTTATTTCACGTTTATTTTTTTTGTGAAATTTTCGACTTTGTTTGAAAGTTTTTCGATTTCGTTTGCAACTTTTTCGACTTTGAATAATAATTTTCGACTTTGAATGAAACTTTTTCGACTTCGAATGAAAACTTTCGACTTTGAATGAAAGTTTTCCAACTTTGAATAACAATTTTCGATTTCGTTTGAAAGTTTTTCGACTCTGAATGAAAGTTTTCCGACTTTGAATAATATTTTTCGATTTCGTTTGAAAGTTTTTCGACTTTGGTTGAAAGTTTTTCGATTTTGATTGAAAGTTTTTCGACTTTGATTGAAAGTTTTTCGACTCTGAATGAAAGTTTTCCGACTTTGAATAATACACCAAAAATAATTCAAAGTGGAAAAACTTTCAATCAAAATCGAAAAACTTTCAACCAAAGTCGAAAAACTTTCAAACGAAATCGAAAATTATTATTCAAAGTTGGAAAACTTTCATTCAAAGTCGAAAGTTTTCATTCGAAGTCGAAAAAGTTTCATTCAAAGTCGAAAATTATTATTCAAAGTCGAAAAAGTTGCAAACGAAATCGAAAAACTTTCAAACAAAGTCGAAAATTTCACAAAAAAAATAAACGTGAAATAAAAAGTATTCCACAAAAGATGAAAATATTCTTTTGTTTTTGGAAATATTATCAGCAATGTTTGTGTTGTCGATTTCTGCAAATTTTGAAGATTTCGAACCAAAATTAATTCAAAAATCAACTCAAAACACATCTTAGAACATTTGTTTCCTTCAATAAGAAATGAGTTGTTTGTGATGAAAAAACATTAAATAAGAGAGTCAATAATGAATTCTTCATTCTACATAAAATAGGAAAAAAATTAAAATTTTCGAAAGAAAATTTTTTGTGAAGAAGAGTGCTTTCAACTGAAATGAGATAAAAATATGTCAGAATTTCTCTCATAATTTTAAATTTGTAATTGGTCAAAAGAAAGCAAAGAAAAATATCAGAAAAAAGATGAAAAAATATTAAAATAACAAATATCATCGATATTTTAACAATCACAATGTTTTTTTGACTTTTGTATATTTTTGTCATCTTTTTGAAAATATGAAGTTTTTCGAACTTTCGACTTTGTTTGAAAGTTTTTCGACTTTGTTTGAAAGTTTTTCGATTTCGATTGAAAGTTTTTCGATTTTGATTGAAAGTTTTTCGATTTCGTTTGAAAGTTTTTCGACTTTGAATAATATTTTTCGATTTCGTTTGAAAGTTTTTCGACTTTGGTTGAAAGTTTTTCGACTTTGATTGAAAGTTTTTCGACTCTGAATGAAAGTTTTCCGACTTTGAATAATATTTTTCGATTTCGTTTGAAAGTTTTTCGACTTTGGTTGAAAGTTTTTCGATTTTGATTGAAAGTTTTTCGACTCTGAATGAAAGTTTTCCGACTTTGAATAATATTTTTCGATTTCGTTTGAAAGTTTTTCGACTTTGGTTGAAAGTTTTTCGATTTTGATTGAAAGTTTTTCGACTTTGATTGAAAGTTTTTCGACTCTGAATGAAAGTTTTCCGACTTTGAATAATATTTTTCGATTTCGTTTGAAAGTTTTTCGACTTTGGTTGAAAGTTTTTCGATTTTGATTGAAAGTTTTTCGACTTTGGTTGAAAGTTTTTCGACTTTGATTGAAAGTTTTTCGACTCTGAATGAAAGTTTTCCGACTTTGAATAATATTTTTCGATTTCGTTTGAAAGTTTTTCGACTTTGGTTGAAAGTTTTTCGATTTTGATTGAAAGTTTTTCGACTTTGATTGAAAGTTTTTCGACTCTGAATGAAAGTTTTTCGACTCTGAATGAAAGTTTTCCGACTTTGAATAATATTTTTCGATTTCGTTTGAAAGTTTTTCGACTTTGGTTGAAAGTTTTTCGATTTTGATTGAAAGTTTTTCGACTTTGGTTGAAAGTTTTTCGACTTTGATTGAAAGTTTTTCGACTCTGAATGAAAGTTTTCCGACTTTGAATAATATTTTTCGATTTCGTTTGAAAGTTTTTCGACTTTGGTTGAAAGTTTTTCGATTTTGATTGAAAGTTTTTCGGTGTTGAATAATTATTGGTGTAATTATTCAAATTCAAAACATATCTTGAAGATCAAAAATTACATTTTGATTTCATCAAGTTCTATTTTCACTTCAAGATGCGATTTCATCATCCAACAAAGAAATACAATTTTGGTTCAATAAACATTATTTTGTTTAAATATTACAAAATCAACAAAAAAGGGAAAAAGTTGAAACAATTATCGAAGTTCAGCAAACAAGTTGTGATCTGGAAAATATGAACAATAAAAACACATAAAAATATTTTCGTTTTGATTACTTCTTAAAAAGATGAATCAAAAAGAAGGATTCTTTTTCAACAGCAGAAAATGACACAAATGCTCGTGCAAAGCAATAGCGTATTTTTGAAAATAAGAAAAAGAAAAAGAAAACACAAGATTTTTAGCACTTGCAAAATATGTGCAAAACACTTTTGCACACAGCTGATGGACAAATAATCAAACAACTTTTCAAAAATACAAAAAAAAAAATTAATTTCAATAAACATTCTGATTGATTTGCGGATGAACGGATCAAAAAGAAGCATATCAAATGTGAATATTGAAAAGAAGAGAAGCTTTTTTAATAGAACAATTACAATTCTTTGATCCAATTAACAATCAAGCAACAATAATATTTTTTTGTTAACCAGATAAATAAAAGAAGGGAACATAACAAGCCATTTCACATTTGAGTAAACACATTATCAAATCTTTATTCATTTCAAAACAATATTCAGAAATCGAGTCAAATGAATGAAGAAAAGAGCACTTAATTAAATACGTGCATTTAACAATTCTTTTTGAGGAAACAAAAATTGCACAATGAACATCAAAGGCGCAACAACAATTTTTCTCTCTCTTTTTTGGAAAAAAAAAATGAAAAAACGAAAATTAAAAAAAAAAAAAAAAAAAAGAAAGAAGAAAGAAAATAGAAGAAAGCATAAAAAAAATAAAAAAATAAAAACAGATCAGAGGTTGTTTTGCAAAACATACAGTGAAAAAACAAGAAATTGGAAAGAAACGAAAAAAGCAAAAATTAAGTGAATTAAAAAATGTGAATTAATATAGAACATCATTGAGTAAAATGAAGACACAATGTTAAAGACAATAAATAGCAATCTCATTAATGAAACATAAAATAATCAAAAAAAACAAAAAAGAAAGAAAGAAAGAAAGAAAAAGAAAACAAAAGAAAGCGAAGCGAAATGAAACATAAACAAACATATTTGCTGCTGAACTCGATAAAAGAGCAACTTTCAGAATAGAAACGGAATATTTAACAATAAATGTGGAAACATAAAAAAATAAAAAATAAGTTAAAAATAAAAAGAAATAAGAAAAAGAAAATAACAACGTTTATGATTTAACAGATAAATATTAAGAGCAAACATTTATAACATATGACATCGAAACTTAAACGGGGAAAAATAAAATAAAATAAAATTAAATAAAATAAAATAAAATAAAATAAAATAAAATAAAAACAAAAATATAGAATGACTTTTCAAAAGAAATAAAAGAAATATCAATAAATAAAAATATGCAAATAAATAAATAAATAAAACAGCATCTTTGGAACAAAAAGCAAGCATCTTTTGAATGGATGCATTGCCAATTCCACATTTCCCCAATCCTCACTGAATTATCTGCTGCTTTCCTTTAAGTCATCTTCATCTTTCATTCATAATGAATGTTCTTCAACATATCATTCAATCTTTCATTCCAAAAAGATGCAAATATGAACAAACTTCAAATAATTTTCTGAAACTTTTCTTCTTCTTTTTTATTTCCTCCTAAAACTTCAAGTAGAAGCAACAGTTGCAGTGGCAATTGAAGAAGAATTCGAATTCGAATTAGAATTAGAAGAAGAATCGTTTGTGCGATTCTTCACAACATTCTCCACAGCCATCGACTTCAGTGAAGGTGCATTCACAGAGCAGTTGCTTCTCACAGACGGAGTGAATGTCCGCAGAGAACGAGGCGGGAAGCCGCTGGAGACACCGTGAAAGCGCCGGAGAATCGGAGAAATAGAAGAAAGCGGAGAGGAAGAAGAATTGGAGGAGGAAGAAGAAGATGATGGCAATGACGATGATGAAGGCAATGGTGAAAGAGAAGAAGAAGAAGAAGATGATGATGATGATGAATACGAGGGAGAAGAAGAAACAGATGCCAAAGTGTGTGGTTGCTGGGTTGGCAAAGGGCTTTGGTGTTTGTGTGAAGAGATGGCAGGAGAAGATGGAGAAAACGGAGGTTGCTGAGATTTTGGGGAAGATAAAGAAGATAAAGAAGATAAAGAAGAAGAAGAAGATGATGATAAAGAAGACAATGACGATAATGAAGAAGAGGAAGAAGAGAGCGAAGAAGGAGAAGCAAATTGTTGGTTTGTTTGTGGAATCTGCACAACATTTGAAGAAGCAGAAGAAATCGAAGAAATCGAAGAAATCGAAGAATTCATTGACATTTGGCTTTTTATTGCTCTTCCATCAACATCTGAAAGCGAAGGAGAAGAGATTCGATTGCTTAGGGAGTCAACATCTGGGCTGAGAGGAGGAAGAGACAAAGGAAGAGGAAGAGGAGAAGAAAGAGGAGAAGAAAAAGAATGAGGAGTGGAATGAGAAGAAGAAGGAGAAGAAGAAGGAGGAGAAGAAGAAAGAGAAGGA